>NW_007727412.1:406187-417362 GCF_000696425.1 Galeopterus variegatus
AGCTGCATGGCTACTTCTAAGAGCCTACACTGAGTTATAGTGGCAAAGGTATGACATGAAACCAGAATTTAAAAGGGAAACAGAGTGTAATGATTTGGAAAATTTGCAGCCTGGCCATGTGGTAGAGAAGCAGAGTACATTTTTGGAAGATAAATTCAACAGTACTAAGAAGATTAATACAAAAGAACGAGACTATCAAGAGAAGGAGAAAAGGCCCTAAAGGCATTGCAGAAGCCTCTGGGGCCAACCCTCCCATTTCACGCCCAAAGGCCTAGGGAGACAAAATGATCTTGGGGAACAGGCCTGAAGCACCCTCCACAGGCTCACTGCCTAGGACCACCTTTGGTCACTGCTTCCAGCACCAGCACCCCAGCTGCTTTGGCTACTCCAACTGTGGGTAAATTTGCCCCAGGTGTGGCTGCATGTGCAGCTTTCGAAAATACGAGCTGGAAACCTTAGCAGTATACATGTGGTCTTGGTTCTGCAGGATTGCAGAATGCTAGAGCTGTGGAGGCTTGGGATCCTCCACCCTGATTTCATATGATTTATGGAAAAGTCTAGGGGCCCAGGAACAGATCTGTCACAGGGGCAGAGTCACCACAGACAACCTTTGCTAGAGCAATACCGAGAAGAGAGTGGGGTCAGAGTTGCAGCATAGAAACCTCATCAGTGCCATGTCTAGTGGAGCAGTGAGAGTGGGACCGCCATGGAGACCCCAGACCTGTGGAGCTACCAGCATGTGACACTAGCCTGCAAGAGCTAAAGCATCACTTGAGACCAGGAAAGCTATATGAGCAGAGCTGCCAGAGGACATGGGGACCCAAACCTCACACCAGTGGGCAGAGAACATTGAACATGGAGTCAAGGTCAATGATTTGCCAGCCTTGAGATTAAATGCCTGCCCTGCTGAGTTTCAGACTTGTTTGGGACCTGTTATATCTTTCTTTTGACCTATTTCTCCTTTTTGGAATGGGAATATATATGCTATGTTTGTCCCACCATTGTATCCTGGAAGTAGATACCTTGTATTGATTTCACAGATGGGATTTTGAACTTTGGAATTTTGAGTTGAAACAAGATGAGAATTTGGTAATGAAATGAATGTATTTGCATGTGAAAAGACATGAGTTTGGGAAGGCAGGGGCAGAATGTAGTGGGTTGAATTATGTCCCCCCAATACTCACTGAAGCTCGAATTGTGTTCCCCAAGTTCTATGTATTAGAAAGTTAACCCCCACATTGACTGTTAAGAGCGTGGGAAATCAAATTATGGTAGTTGAAAGGTGGAGCCTTGAAGAGGTGATTAGATTGTAGGACTGTGCAGTAGTGAATGGAATTAAAATGGTGGTCAGGGGAGTGGTTCTGAGGGCTTTAAAAGAGGAGAGTCTGTCTTTCTCTCTCTCTGCTTTTTCTGCTTCCACCATCTTGCGATGCAAGACCCCTGGGTTGCTGTCACCACCACCAGATGGACTTTGGGCTTTCCAGCCTCAGAAACTGTAATCAATAAATTTCGTTTTTATATAAATTGAAAAAAAAAAAAAGAAGAACAGAAAGGCTTCAAATAAATGACCTAATGCTATGCCTCAAAAAACTTCAAAAACAAGAACAATCCGGGCCGAGCCCGTGGCGCACTCGGGAGAGTGCGGCGCTGGGAGCACAGCAGCGCTCCCGCCGCGGGTTAGTATCCTATATAGGGATGAATGGTGTGCTCACAGCGCTCACTGGCTGAGCACGGTCTGGCCAGTCTCAAAAAAAAAGGACAAAAAAAAAAATCAAGAACAATCCAAACCTAAAGGTAGTAGATGGAAATAAATAATCAAGATCAGCCCAGAACTAAATGAAGTAGAGACAAAAAGATCAAAAAAACAAAAAGTTGGTTTTTTGAGAAGATAAATAAAATAGATAAAACCATTAGCTAGGTTAACATAAAAAAGAGAATGGAGAAGACCCAAATAACAAAAATCAGAAATGAAAAGGGAGACATTACAACCAATACCATAGAAATACAAAGAATCATTACAGTCTCTTATAAAAAACTGTATGACAACAAATATGAAAATCTGGAAGATATGGATGTTTCTAGACACATACAAACTCCCCAGACTGAACAAAGAAGAGAAAGAAAACCTGAACAGACCAATAACGAGCAATGAGATTGAAGTGGTAATCAGAAATCGTCCAACAAAGAAAAGTCCAGGCCCAGATGGCTTTACAGCTGAATTCTATCAAACTTTTAGAGAGGAGTAAGTACCGATTCTCCTCAAACTATTTCAAACAATTGAAACAGAAGCTACTCTCCCAAACTCTTTCTATGAGGCCAACAAAACTCTGATACCAAAACCAGGTAAAGATACAACAAAAAAAGAAAATTACAGGCCTAAATACTTGATGAACATAGATGCAAAAATCTTCAACAAAATATTCACAATCAGAACACAGCAATACATTAAAAAAACTATACACCTTGATCAAGTGGGATTTATCCTGGGGATGCATGGATGGTTCAACACACAAAAGTCAATAAATGTGATATATCACATCAACAAACCCAAGGACAAAGACCATATGATTGTCTCAATAGATGCTGAAAAAGCATTTGACAAAATTCAATATCCCTTTTTGATAAAGACTCTCAACAAATTAGGTATAGAAGGAAGAAACCCCAACACAATAAAAGCCATTTATGACAAGCCCACCATTAGGATTCTGAATAGGGAAAAAACTGAGGGCCTTTCCTTTAAGAACAGGGAAAAAACAAGGATGCCCACCCTCACCACTTCAATTTAACATAGTACTGGAGTTACTACCCAGAACAATCAGGCAAGAGAAGGAAATAAAGGGAATCCAGATTGGAAAAGATGAAGTCAAACTGTCTCTATTTGCAGATAACATGATACTATGGATAGAAAAACCTAAAGACTCTATCAAAAAAACTCTGAGAGCTGGTTAATAACTTAAGGAACATTGCGGGATACAAAATAAATGTCCCAAATACAGTTCCATTTATACACTCAATTAAGGAATTAACAGAAGGAGAAATAAAGAAACTAACCCTGTTTACAATTGTCATGATAAAAATAAAATACTTCGGGATCAATTTGACCAAGGAGGTGAAAGATGTCTACAATGAGAACTACAAACCAGTACTGAAAGAAATTAAAGAAGACACAAAAAGATGGAAAGATATCCCATGTTCTTGGATTGGAAGAATTAACATTGTGAAAATGTCTATACTACTCAAAGCGTTCTTCAGATTCAATGCAATCCGCAGCAAAATACCAATGACATTCTTCACTGAAATGGAAAAAAAAAAAAATCCTAACTGTCATATGCAACAAGAAAAGAGCCTGAATAGCCAAAGAAGTCCTGAGCAAGAAAATAAAATAAAATAAAGCCAGAGGCATAACACTACCTGACTTCAAATTATACTACAGAGCTATTGTAAAAAGTCTCTGGAAATTGTTCTGTCCCCCAGGCCTCATGATGTTGCCCATTAACTGAGGTTGTTCTCTCTAGGCTTTTTCTTGCGACCTAGTCATTTTGACCAAATCCTTGCTTCTTTAAGTAAAGGGAATAGTCTTATTTTTTTTTTTTCCTTTTTGTCTTTTTTTGTGACTGGCAACGGATCGCAACCCTCAGTGTTGCCCCCGTACCGGACCGGGACCGGCCACGGGATCGCAACCCTCAGTGCTGCACCTGCACCTCGCTCAGCCAGTGAGCGGGAACCGGTCTGTATGTGGGATCTGAACCCTCGGCGGGAGCACCACCGCGGCCGGCCAGGAATAGTCTTATTGACATATAAGTGTTTTAAAACATGCCCGGACCTATTGTTTAACTGAAGACATCACTGTAGAAATCCGGCTTTGTATGGATAAGGGATTAATCTAATTCTTGATCAACATACTTAGAAAATATGGAAATACAAAATAAAATAACAGTGAGAATATACTTCCACTCAAAAGACTGGACAAGTATAAAATTGTTCAAATAAAATTTCTGTCAGAGTTTAGGATATTCACCTACATTAATATGTGAGAATATAAATTGGGACCACATTATTGGAATAAAATTTTAGCAATATTCATAAAAATTTACAATCACTACACTATTTCCAATTTATCCTAATTTTCAGTTTTTTATGCCTTCCCTATAAGAAAATATCCACATTTGCCCAAAAATTCATGTTTAACGATGTTGATATCAATTTTATTATTAATAGCAACAAATGCAAACAAACTTATGTGTCCACCAGGAAAAGAATGTTTAAATCAATTATGGCACATACAAGTTTTAGAACTCTAGAGAGTAGTTAAAAGGGTGAAATTTGTCTATATATGCTCTCACAGAAAGATGCTGCATTCATGTCATTAAGTGACAAGGGCAAGAGGCAGAAACATACATCACTATCCAGCCATGTTGAAATCACACAACGTATTTTTCTAATACATATATGTAAGGAAAAGGTCAAAACATATTTTGAAATAATAAGGGCTCAATTTTGGAGGAATGAAGTAATGAAAAGGATTTGTGATTTATTCATTTGATCAGAATTTTTTGCAGCAAGAATACATGCACTATTACTTTTGTAATCAAAACGTTTAAGTAAGACACAACGGAAATAGTAGTTGTGTACTATTCAGATAAAGTAACCCCAAGCAGATGTAATAGATGAAGCCTGAAATCTGAAAGTTTTAACACAATAAAACCTTATTTCTCATGAACATAAACTATGGTGTGAGTAGGCAGGGCTCTCCACTGTCAGTTGATCCAGGGATGCAGGCTGCATCCACCATGTGGCTCCACATCTCACCATGGGATCTTCCTGTTTGCTGCTGAATACACCAGAAAGCATAGAAGTGCCATCCTGACTCTCAAATGCATTGGCCTGGAAATGATACACAGTTTTTCTATTCACATTTCAGTGGCAAGGGTAGTCACATGACCCTTTCCATAAACAAGGGGACTGGGAATGTAGTCTCCCTCTGTTCCCAGGAAGGAGAGCAAGACATGGTGCAGATCAGCACTTGCAGACCCTGCATAAACAATTACATAGTAGATGGTCAGTAAGTTGCAGCTTTTGTAATTTGTATACTAAACGCCTTCTTCATTCTTGGAGAAGTTTCTGAGGAGACCAAAATTGTTTTGCAATTTGCCAAATTTTTCTAGTGAATACTATGTGACAGGTGTTTTCAAATATAAGACCACACCAATTTTTTATAGGACCCTTTATGAATATCAGCAAGGAGAGTTTAATTTTTTTTTAACTCAGCAGCACTTTCCTGCACTTACCCTTACAATAATCTCAGTACACTGAGAATTTCCTTCTTCCAGTTACTGCCTGATCAAAATCATAACTTGTGAATATGTGCTACCCACCACTTGATGAATATGCCTGAACACTTGTACAGGTGTCTTTACACACACTGAAAAACCAGGATTTTCCCCTGGGGCAGAAACAGACAAGAGTTAGCTGAAGCATGAGGGTTAGTTTTATATTTCTCATAAAGGCTAGCATGCTAGGGAAATATTCTCTATTAGTGTTAGAGAGAATAATTGCTACAAAAAGATGTCCGTGCACTTATCCCTGAAACCCGTGAATATGTTATGCGGCCAAAGGCACTGTGTAGATATATTAAGTTTATGAAACCAATATTAAAATAGCGAAGTATTCTGAATTATCCAGGTTGGCTCAACCTAATGACATGAGCCCTTATGAGCAGATAACTTTCTCTGGCTGGAGGCAGAAGAGAGGTACAGCAGAAGGAGAAGTTTAGATGATTCTAAGTGTGAGGAGGACCAACGTGCAGTTGCTGACTCAAGATGAATGGCCCCAAGTGCAAGGACTGGAGAGAGGCCTTGAGGAATTATGGTTGCTCCAGCTGAATGCAGCAAGGAAATGGGGCACTAGTCTTGTAGCTGCAAGGAACTTAAATCCACCAACAACCCAAATGCGCTTGAAAGAAGAATCTTCCCATAGCCTCACAAAAATAGGCTGGCCACCGATACCTTGGTATGGGACTTGCGAAATGCAGAGCAGAAAAATCAGCTGGGCCAAAACTGGATTTGTAACCCACAGATGTGAGATAATAAATGTTTGTTGTGGTAAAATGCTAAATTTTAGTAATTTGCTACTACAGTCATAGCAATCTACCACAACCTCCTGGGATGACTACAGGGTTTGTTAGAATCCAGCCTCTGTAGATCGTTGCTACACAGAGACTTCCTTGATCTATCATTATTTCCTTCTTATAACGGAGGTTTTTATTCTTACTTACTTAGTTAAGCTCACTCATCAGTGTATGGATTCAGGGCCCAGTCTCAAATAGGTCATCAGAATAAATTCTCTTTTCTTTCTAACCTCATTTGATTTCTAAAATCTCTAACTTCAGAGTTATATCACAAGAACCAGTAGATTCTACGCCAAATCAGACTCTACTTACAAGTCGATTTGGAAAAATCTTTGAGAGCAAATGAGCAAACATTAAACCTCGCTGCCAAAGTAAAAAATTATGTGGAAGAGGCTGTTGTTTTCAGAGGGACTCCAAGATCAGGAGTGGAACACACAGAGGACGTCTGCAGGTGGTTGGAATGCTCTAAGTCAAGAAAAAGGAAGGAAGGTTATTGTGGACTTTCCCACAGCACGCAGTGTTCAGTCTCCATGGAAGGAAGCCGGAAAGAGCTGGCCAGGATCCAGATTTGGGCATCAGGGTTCCAGAGATGGTCAGGATCCAGATTTGGGCATGAGGGCCCAGTGGGACAGACTCAGGAGAAGAGCAATGTAATTCAGGAAGTGCTGGGTCTGTCCCATGTGCCAGCACCTGGGCAAACTCAGCTCTCAGAGAATCCTGGAGCAAGGGAGAAGTGGACCGCAGACAAATGAAGGGCGCAGGCAGTCCCCAAATGGTGTTTAATTCTCATTTTCTCCTTTATTTATTACACCTCGTGTTAGTACATAGGCCCAGCTCCTTCTTTTCATTGCCCAGAGACATTCTGCAGTAGTGAGAAGAGAAATGAAATAAGACACAAGGTTGGTATAGGCTTGGAGTGGGAACAGTGTGAACCCTAGATGAATTCAGACCAGGGGTCTAATACTAGCATTATCGCTTACAAGCGAGGTGAACTTGGGAAAATTGCAAAGTTCTTTAAGCCTCTTATTCTTTATGAAGTGGGTTTGATAAATAGTTCTCTCAATTCCTGGCTCGTGTATTCCTTATAAAGTAAGAATGTTTGGATCTATCTAATTTATTCAAGGAACCTGGCACAGTGCCTGGCATATATTGAGTTTTGATAAATTTCAGTTATAATTATAATTATTTTGACCCCCAAACATAGCAATTTCCTTCCTGGTTTTTGTTTGTTCATCGGGTGGATTTTTACCCAGGAAATGTCAGAGAATTTGCAGCCAGCTAGGATACAGCACACCTAATTAGCCAAACTGTTGTTTAGATGATTAAAGTAAATTACTTGCTCTACAACTTTGTTGAGAATATGTTATTTATTGTTGGTGAGGGGGAGTCTTACATAGTTTGATGCACTTCAAAGCCAGTAGAAACTGTGTCAAGGTCGATCTCAATTCCTCCATCCCATCTGTCTTTTCTTTCAAACCACCTGTATTTGCATTATTTCACCCCATAAAAAATCTAGTTTTAGCCTAATGTTGCCCAAATAACATACAACATACCCTAACTCAAATGCCCATTTAATGGATGTGCTTTGCCTTTCACTGCAAAGATCGCCAGCACAGCAGCGTCTGAGCATTCCATCTCATAGGAGTATCATCACCCTCTATCAGACACTCACTCACAATGATGTGTGTAAATCACCTTTTTATGCAGTGTTCACCTGCACTGAGACGAAAGTACTGGACATCTTCATTCCTTCCCTAGGGTGAGATTTCTCTCTGGTTTATTCACGGTTTAAAAATAATTGCTAAAAGCAATTTTCCTTTCCAGACTTTAGTCTGTCAACTCTGAGACACACCACCTGAGGTTTTGGCCCCAGCTCGTTACTCCCATAGGCTCATGTGACCCACCACTGAGCTTAATTTAAAATTACCTCACACTGAAAGACTTAAAATTTTTTCCAAGCCTCCAAACCCTCTTGCCACAGGGCATTTACTCTGGACTGCTTACGTCTCAAACCTCCAGGTTCTCACACCTTCTTGTGCCTTGTCCTTTTGCTTAGGGGTTATCCCACTGCTAGGTACTCAATGTTTGTGTCCCCCCCAAATTTATATGTTAAAGCTTAAATCCCCAATGTGATGGTACTCAGAGGTGGGGCCTTTGACAGATAATTAGGTCATGAGGGGAGAGCCCTTATGAATGGGATTAGAGCCCTTATAATGGGGTGAATGGTCTAGAGCTCGCCCCACCATGTGAAAAAACAATGAGAAGACTGTAAAGTAGGAAGACAGTGGTCACCAAGAACCTGACCTGGCAACCTGATTTCAGGCTTCCAACCTCCAGAACTGTTGTTTAAGACACCAAATCTATAATGTTTTGTTATAGCAACCTGAACTAAGTCACTCACTACCTTTCTTTCATGATGGCTGATTTACGAATTTAAATTTCAGGGAAAGTTCTTGTTCATCTTAGCATTCCAGGTCTTACCACAAGCCTTCCAAAGAGTAGATGTTCTACTAGTCTCTGAGAAAAAATAAATGAGCCCCTGAAAAAGAGGTCTAATTTATTACCATTTTATTTCTATTCTATTCTTGAATAAACTAAACATATCCATATATGTAAATGTTATAAGTGAAACAAACAATTTTTATAATATTTTATTTTTTATATATTTATTGACATTAATTTTTATTGGAACATATAGTTTGTACATATATATGTGGTATAGAGTTATATTTAATATATGTATACAATCAGTGATGATCTAATTAGGGTAATTAGAATATTCATCATTGCAAAACGTAATCCTTTCCTAACTATTCCAATGCTGAGATTTTTCACATTTCAAAGAAAATCCCTAATTTGCTGTTATGCTATCTTGTTCCAAATTACTAAATATGATGAAACATTTCTTAGTTTTACAAAATAATAAAAGTTTTACTCTTTAATTTTATTCAGAGCAATCAATGTTTAAGAAATGTCATTCACAAACTTATATTCTGAAGGTATTAAACTTTCTGATTAAAGGAACAATATTTTTAAAAATTATCCAGGAACACAGACTACAACAGGAAAACAAGTATGTTATACACTGTGTTGTCACTAGTCCCCAACTGACCTTCCAAATTAGAATATAGAACTCTCTGTTCAACCACAAAGTGAAGAATGCCTCAGACTTTACTAGGGGTGTGAGGACCTGCTGGACATGGCCCAAGAACAAGCACGGGCCATGGCACTAATGTGAGCCCCAGCTGCAACTCTGACTTGGGCTCTCTCTTCCTCATTTTCAAAGCCTCTGCATACCAGAATGGGAAGGAACTGGGGATGGTATTATGGACCTTGGCTAAAAACTCAGGAACTTTCATCTTGCTTGTTTTAGCATGGGCTCTCGGACCCCATAGGAATTCATAGCGTGGAGTATCACTGTCCGGCACTTGCTGGTATTCCATGTAAATTTCCTGCACCAAATCTCTAGTGATGAGCTTCCTGGGTTCCCCAAAAATGAAGTGATCCCTCCCCTCATATAACCCCATCACATTTAATATTTGCCATATTTACTCCTCAGTGGTACAATTACCCTTTGTGAAAATCACACACAGGATAATCATCAGCAGGCCGGCCTTGGGCACACCTCCATCATCTATCAGCCTTGCGTCACAGCTTGGTTCCAGCTTGTTGACAAGGACATAGATGTGCATACTGGGCTCCATTTTCCTCATGTCAAGGCCAAAGATCAGCTCCAGGTGCTCAGAAGATCTTCTCAGGATCTCAGGGTAGTGCCTCTGGTGCATCTGGATTTAATTTCTCAGTATATCTGCCTTTGAAATGGGCTCTTTCATTTGATACTTATACAGCAGATACCTGATCAATAAAAGCACCTTCTCATCTACAGGGTCTTTGGGCAGGTGCTCAGTGGAGAGCTGGGCCTGGGAGGATCTTGGCCTTTCTTCCACTTGGTTGTTGGTCCTTTCGTTTGCTCTTATATATAAAAGATCTACATCAGTAGTGGCGGGGGATGAGGCTCTCCCAGGAACTTGGGGATTGCTGGTTGCCCCTGCAGTTAAGCTCTGGGCAATAGCCTTGGAACAAGGAGAGGAAGTGGAGGAAAACTCTCCTTGTACTCCTGCAGTGGCCTGAGCAACCCCCAGCTCTTCATGCTCTTCTTCGGCCTGATGGTGTTTCACATGGGTGCGGAGCTTACTCTTCTGACCTAGAGGAGAGAGGAGAAGATGGTTAGCCCACTTCAGCTGGGAGACACTTCCTTGACTTTATCGAAGGCCACCGCTGCAGTTTTTCTTGAAATCACTGCTCTAGGTACCCACAATGTTCCTATTCCCTGATCTGCCTGTTCCCTGAAGACCCTGTGGAACTAAGGTATGCCTTAGGTTGCTACTTGTCAGATCTGCCTGGGGCTTACTGGAAATTAAAGCAGTGGCCTTTTTCTTTGGTAAGAGAGTCTTTCTCTCAGTTCACATTAAGGGTCATCACCTAACTTATAGCAAGACCTGGGGTGTCTCTGACCTCCTGCTTTGATGCTGACCCCTCATTTCAAATCCCTTATCTGTCTGACAAACCAGAGGATGAATTGAAGGGAACTTCATCTGACCACATCTGCCTGGAGACAGAGGGATGAAAGCCCAGGCAGAGCTTTGTAGGACTCTCTGTCCTGGGGTAATTAATGTTCTCAGTACTCCCTTCCTGTTCTCACCTGGGCTTCTGGGAGGGTCCAGGACCCCTCCCTCTTATGAACTTAGATATATTCCCCCTGAGCAAGGCCCTCACATCCCTGAAAGCCCCGAAGAGACTTTCAGGGATGCCATAGCCTAATATATCCGCTACGTGCTATCTCAGGTCTGAAGACATGGATAGGCCTCCTTGACCCTTACTGTTCTGGGGTGGGTAGTCCCCTGAGTCCTCAGTCAGGGTCCTCACACTGACTGCCACATAAGTTTGGGATTCCTACTTCTAATGGCATAAGGCTGCCCCTCTCAGCCCAAAGACCTCAGCTCCCTGAACCTCCCCCGACCCCCAACTACGATGTGAGGCAGTGCCTC
>NW_007727413.1:0-1287 GCF_000696425.1 Galeopterus variegatus
GAACCCAGGGCCTTGGTGTTATCAGCACCGCACTCTCCCAAGTGAGCCACGGGCCGGCCCCTCTGGTGAGATTTTTAAACCTTCTTACTTAACGCCTGTTGTGTTAGTTTTACTCGCAGTGGAAAGTGAACCAAGTGGAGACACGTGTCAGAACAGGAGGCAGATCCGTGAACTGAAGACGGAGAAAGGCGGCCACCTTTTCCTTAGTCTGCTCCTTTCTCGCAGGCAGGGTGACCGCCATCCTGGGAGCAGCCTGTGGACTCGGCCTCAGTCAGCTGGTTCTACAGGAAATGCCGCGGGCCCTGGGGGACAGACCCCAGCAACCCCACACCGGGCCAAGGGTGGCCCCACGTGGGCGAGCAGCGGGGAAGGGGAGGCAGGAGGATGGGCACGCCGTGCGGATCTTTGCCAGGGACATTCGTAGGTCGCTCATCTATTATTTTTTCAGGGTTTCTTTTATTGTGCTTGACAAAGCTTTACGTGCCAAAGCTCCAAGGTGGGGCTGGGTGAGGAGAAGGAAGAGAGGCTGGTGGGTTAGCCTTGAGCAAAGAAATCAAAGGCTGCAGGTCTTAGGCTCTTAAGTAATGAGGCTAAGTTTATTGCCATGAAGTGTGCTGATAACAAAAGCACCAAAGCTCCGCTCCCTCCTGGCCCACCCCCCGTGTCCACGAAGGTTCTAGAGAGTCTCTCTGTTGCCCCTGTCTGCCAAGGGACCGAAGGGAGCAGTGGCCGGCCAGTGACAAGCAAATTGCCTTCTCGGGGCTGTGGGCTGCCTGAACAGGCTTGAAGCGCCACACGGAGCCACCTCCATGGCCCAGCTACTCCAGTAAAGAGCAAGTGGCTTTTCTTCCCACCTTCCACCAGTCACGTCTGAGGGGACACAACAGCAGCCTGGGTTTTGCATCTGGGCTTTGAAAACAAGTGAATGAAGACCCCATCCATGGAAGCGGAGAAGAGAGGGCGGTTTTCCATATAAACACCCAAGCATTCCAGGTGAGTAGCTATCCCTGTTCTCATTTGTTTTCTCCATAAGTATCATTTTAGAACATGAAGCGTCTCCCACTGAGCTGGGCGCTGGGGTAGACCAAGTGCATGAAGCCCAGTCCCTGTGCCTGAGCAGCTTGTTTTCTAGGCAAGCGGACAGGAGTGTGGACAACCTCTACCATGAAATAGGAAAGGTATTTCAGTAGCCCCTGTACTGGCTAAGATGCTCGCAGCTGTGAGTAACTATGCTCCCAGCTCATACAGTGTTCACCAGTGAAGTGGACTTACTGGCTTAGCTAACTA
>NW_007727413.1:2542-4511 GCF_000696425.1 Galeopterus variegatus
CCGCAGCAGTAGTCCCATCCCACCTGTGCTCCTATCGGTGCAACCTCAACACTCCCATGAGCAATGGGTCTGAGGCCCCTCCCCTTGAATCCAGGCAGGCCTTTGTGACCCCCTTGAGTAACTGAGTTGGATGGAAATGGTGCTGTGTGACTTCCAAGGCTAGGTCGTAACTCTGCCACTCACTCCAAGCAGCCTGCTGTGAAGGGAAACCAAGGCCCCCAATCCAGAGCCCTGGTTGAGTTCCTGGCCAACAGCCAGCACCAATTTGTCGGCCATGTGGGTGAGTCCTCTCAAAGTGGACCCTCCAGTTCCTGGTTGAGGTGCCCCAGTTGATGCCATGCAGAACAGAGATGAGCCATCCCTGCTGAGCCCTGCCCAAATCCCAGATTTATGAGAAAAAGACCCTTTTTAGCTACTAAGTTCTGCGGCAATTTGTTGCACAGAAATAGATAACCAAAACAGGAGATCTGAAAAACAGGCTCATTCATGCCTTTTAAGTGTTATTTATGGTAGGTCTGGAGCCACCTGTAGCCACCTACAGTCACTGAAGCCAACGTGAGGGAAGCCAGTGTGAGGACAGAGTTGCTGCTACAGAGGGCATAAAGGAAAGGTCGACCTGGAGCTGGACCCCTGGATGGGGCTGAACTGCTGGGCTCAACCAGCCTGAAGCCTACCCAGCTGCTATACTTCCCAGTTAATATGAGCAAACACATTCCCCTCCAAAGCCTGCCAAAAGCATCCTGACACATCTCCTATCACTACAGGGAATTGTCAGCTGGCTTTAAGCAGAGGAAAACATCTCAATAAGGTACTTTAGAACAGTAACTGGTGGCTACGGCGCTGCCCTGGAGAGAGCTGGGAGCGGGGAGACCACCCAGGAGGCTGCAGCCAAACCCCAGGCAAGCGAAGGTGGGCTCAAGGGGTGGGCTAGTGAAGGGCACTGCTGAGCGACAGTTCAGGTGCTGTGCTTTGTATTAAAGTTGGGGACACACAGACAGGCCTCTGAACAGTTAGGGAGTGACGTCAAGAGGCCCCGCACCAATCTTTCTTCTCCCCCCTTCCCTCGGAACTGACACCTCTCTCTCCTCTGTCCTCACCGTCTATAAGGAGGGGCTGGGGATCTCCCAGAAGGATTTTGGAAATGGCCCTGAGGGAAGGGGAAGCTTCCAGGCCCAGGTGGCTCAGGGCTTTGCAGCCGGTCCCCTGTGCTCTCCCCGCTGTCCTCCCCTACGTTTGTGCTCGATCGGTCCCCACCCAGACTGACCTCAGCCCATCCCACCCTCCAGCTAGTGTGCGCAGGACGGGCCCTCCCTCCCCCTGCGCCCCTCGCACAGCTGGTAGTTGTTACAGGCCCTCAGATGTTTACCAAAGTCTCCTCCAGCAACACAGATTCTTAAAGGGCCCAGGCTGGTTTTCCCTCCTCCTGGGCCTGGGGGACCCCTCTCCCTCTGGACTCTTCCGGGGAGTGCCCTCTAGGCCTTGCTGTCTCCAGGAAAGCCCACTTAGTGCGGAGACGGTGCCGGGGTTGGAAAGCTAGATTCAGCAGGCTGGACAAGCCCCTGTTAGTGGTCAGCCCCTGGGCCGTGGGGTCCAGGCTACCCTCGCTGTCCCCGGGTGACCCACCTAACTGGCGTCTTTTTCTTCCTGGGCATGGAGGGTGTTCACCCCACCCCACCCCAAGGAGGCTGAGGACAAGTATCCGAGACTCCCTTCTTGGGGACCCCCCTGCCAAGGTTTTCCTGGCCAAGATCCTCTCTGATCAGATGAATAAACACAGAAATCTCAGGGTTTGGGCTACCTACAGCCCAGAAATACCCTGGCGTGCCAGAATGAAGAAAATCCTTTTTAAAAAGCTGAAGCTTTTAAGTATTTTAAGAAATCTCTGTACTCGTAAGAGGCCAGGTGGCTGCCTGCCTGCAGATGTGTCCAGCAGACCCCCTGAGCTCAAAGGGAGTTACTGGGTCCAGCA
>NW_007727413.1:4814-7648 GCF_000696425.1 Galeopterus variegatus
TTTTCCTGGCCAAGATCCTCTCTGATCAGATGAATAAACACAGAAATCTCAGGGTTTGGGCAACCTACAGCCCAGAAATACCCTGGCGTGCCAGAATGAAGTAAATCCTTTTTAAAAAGCTGAAGCTTTTAAGTATTTTAAGAAATCTCTGTACTCGTAAGAGGCCAGGTGGCCGCCTGCCTGCAGATGTGTCCAGCAGACCCCCTGAGCTCAAAGGGAGTTACTGGGTCCAGCAGGGCAGGGGCAGGTGGCTTGGCCCATCACATGGTCAGCAGCGAGTCCTCCAGGCCCAGGCCAGAGAGGAGGACAGACCAGGCCCCTCAGGCCCCTGGGGCCTCCCAGCCTGTGGGGTGGGCTCAGTGCCAGCAGGGTGCAGCTCCCATTCTCTTCTCCTTCCTGAACCCCAGCCAGGGCAAAGCCTTCAAATTATAGCAAAGAAGTCTGCCCTGTTAGCTCGGTTGTTTAGAGCACAGCCTTACAACACCAAGGTTATGGGTTCGGATCCCCATACCGTCCAGGCACCAAAAAAAAAAAAAAAGCAAATTACTGCAAAGGCCGAACCCCGACTGTGGAACACTGCTGTAATCTGAAGGGGGTGAGAACATGTTTATGGCTAGGCCGTGTGGCACTGGAATCTCTATCCTGAGGCTCTAGAAAGGGAAAGATTCCTAGAGGGCTTAGCAGGGAGCTGGTCCTCCACAAACATGCAGTAATGACAATGGAAGATGCGTCATAAGAGGAACCATCACCTGTTCAACACTTCAGATACCGTTTGCTTCAGGACTGATCGCGGCAGGGAGCTGCTCCGTCAGCACCCTGTTCTACGGAGACCAAAGCTAAGGCTCAGAGAGGGGAAGCTTCCTGCGTAAGGTCACACAGCTCGGAGGCAGCAGCCCAGCCTAGACCTGTGACTTGAAAGCTGCATCTCAGCAACTTTTGTGATGGATCCACCTGGACCATCCAGGTCACTCTGCTGTCCTGGCTGCAGCAGCAGGGTGGGTAGCAGGCATGGCCGGGGGCTCCTGGAGGAAGTCCAGGATAGGCAGGGGCTCGGCTCTGGTTTAGGGCTTTCAAATGGGCACAGGATTCCCCAGAGGCTCCTAGAGAAAATTTGACGGGCAACTGCCCTCTAGGATGAGAGGGTGGGAGGGAAGGGGGCGCCGAAGGCCTCCCCTGAGAATTAAGTCTCATCGCAGGCTCAGAATTTGCCTCAGTAAGAAAATAGGAGATGAGAGAGCCAGCAGCCCTAGGAGACAGTGAAGGTCAAAGCCGCCCTGGTTACCATCACCAGCCACCCCCAAAGTCTTTGTGTTGCCATGGCAACCCTACTCCTGTGCTCTCCATCCCCACACGGGGTCTGCTGTGACTGAAGCAAAAAGCCGCTTCCACCAGGCTCCTTAAAAAGGGTTGGAAGCTGTCTAATGGGGACCAGCTGCTCGGCAAATTACAAACACGCAGAAGAGTCAGGAGCTGCTCACAGTCTGGGCTCCCCTCCCTGCTTGCGGGCAAGTTTCTCCTGGGGGGCCAGAGACCAGACCCTGTGGGCACAGCCTTCACCTCATCTCCCCACCTCTGACTGCCTCCCCCAGAGTCGAGCAGCCCTGACCTCAGACACCTGGCCGGCTCCCTGCTCCTCTCGTCCAGCACCCCCTTCACCCCTACTGTGGTGAAAAGGGGGGGGTAGGGGCAGCCGGAGCAATCAGAGCCCACCCACTCAGGACGGGGTGGTGGGGCCAAGGCGTCCGCAGCTTTCAAAGCTCCCAGGTGATCTCGATATGCAGCCCCAGTAGCACATCACAGGCCTAGACAGGGTGGGTTTTACACTCCAGGGACACCAGAATCCCCGAGGGCTCTGAAGACACAGACCCTTGGGTTTCTGATTCTCATGCCAGAGAGTTTGCTCTTTAACCAGTTTCCTAGGATGCTGCTAATGGGACCCCACTTTGAGGAGTGCTGGCTTCGATGGTCCGACCTGAAGGCGAACCAAGTTTTTCCGCATTTTGCAGCGTTTTAGCTTCCTCCTCTGATGACTCAACGAAAACTCATGTTCTGAGTTTTGGGTTTTGCCCCCCAGGGTGCAGATGCGGTAGTGAAGGCAGACGTAGGTCAGCACTGACCTCCTGTTTGAGTGCATGGGTTAATTCATTCATTCAACAGATTTAAGGGCTCACGTTCCCCTCCGTGCTGGGCATTCCTAGGATATGATGGTGGGAAAGATTAATTCAGTTTGGTGGTGGTGGGGACACCGGTGGGTTGGGCTAGGCCCTGTGGAAGGGTTATGGGGGACAGAGTGTGCTGCGGTCACAGGGCAGGGCAGCTGAGACTCGGAAGACTGATAGACATTCCTAGAGGTCAGGATGGCTGACCCCCCGCAAAGTGTGGTCCAAGGACCAGCAGCACCGGCGTTACCCAGAGCTGGTTACCAATGCAGACACTCAGGCCACCTGTTCCAAAAGCCCAGTGATCTGAGGCTCCTTGAAGGTTGAGAGGCCCCTGGATACCTGAAGCATGTTGTAAAGTAAGGCAAATCCTAACTAAAGCCAAAATGTTTCATTATTTATTATTTTAGTTACACTAAGTTTCCATTTATATTGTCAGAGCTAGGGCCCAGACCCTCCAAACCCACTGTACAGACTGGGTCACCAGACCCGTCACACGCAGGTCCATGCTAGGTAACTGGGAAAGATTCCAGGAGCTGTTGGCAGATGACATGAGCTCAGTCCTCAGCGGCAGCAGCTTACAGGTCTGGTGGCTCACAGGTCCGGCAGTGGCTGTGGCCTTGCAGAGGGTCCTGGGGGCACTAGCAGCAGCAGCCTCCAGCAGCAGTAGTGGCC
>NW_007727413.1:8101-46022 GCF_000696425.1 Galeopterus variegatus
TGGCCTTGCAGAGGGTCCTGGGGGCACTAGCAGCAGCAGCCTCCAGCAGCAGTAGTGGCCTTCCCATACCCCCCGCCACGGGGGAGTCATCCCAGGGATGGGAGGCGCTGTGGATCAGAGTCACTCATCCTTATACTTAAGTCATAACCCAGGACACCTGGGTGCACATGTGCAATTACACTAGACGATAACCAAGGAACACCTGAGCACATGTGCCTATTTACATTAAGTGCTCAGCAAGATTCTGAACATCTGAGGGGCCCTGACCATTTTTCTATATTTTCCCAACACATGTGTAGGAATTAATCAGCTGAAAAGGAGACGAAAGAATTTTTTTTTGGCAGCTGGCAGGTAAGGGGCTCTGAAGCCTTGACCTCTGTGTTACCAGCACCACGCTCTAACACAGCAAGCTAACCTGCCAGCCCCCCGGAGCTGACTTTCTAAAATGCAAGTCTCCTCTTGGAATTTCTGCAAAACGACATCCTGGTTTTATCCATCAAATAAGTCATTCCATCTCCCCCAGGGCAGGGGAGCTGTTTCTTGTTCCAGAAAAATAAAAAGAACTTCTGTTGACCAAAGCCAGGATTTTGGCTGGTGGGGGGTGGTGTTGAGGAAGATCTTTCTTTGTGAAGGAACCACCATTAAGGACATTCCTGTCTTCTCTCGGCCCCTCGATCAGGGTGACCAACCCTCCCAGGTTTCCCAGGATGGGGGACTTTCAGTTGGTCATGTTAAAAATTATTTAGTGGCCCTTGTTAAAGCATGGTAAGGAAGACCTTATACAGGACCATCGCCATAGATACAGGGACCAACACAAGCAGGTCTTGCAGTGGGGGAGAGAGATGGGGCTCGACTGGGAACAGAGCATGGGCGAGTGGGGATTTATAGCCAAGGAGCAGGGTGGGGGTCAGAGGATGGAAAATCATTATGAGATATCAGAGGGGAATTCTGGCTAGACCCACTGAACGAGATTCTTGCTGAAAACAGGCCAAGGTGACCAGACATCACCTGAGGTGGGGTGGGGAGTGGAGGAATCTGATCAGATATCCAGAGCGATCAGATAGGGAGGGTGGGACTTCTTATCTTGCTAAACTGACTAGGCAGGGATTGCTAAAACCAGATTTTACAAGGAAACGCACAGAGGAGCCTAGGAGAAGGTTTAGAAGCCTGACCCAAGTTTGGCCAAGCAGAGAATCTTTGTCAGTCACCCTCCCTTTAATCCTGCCACGGGGAGGTGGAATGACTTATTCGATAGATAAAACTGGGATGTTGTTTTGCAGATATTCCAAGAGCAAACTTGCATTTTAGAGAGTCAGCTCCGGGGGGCTGGCAGGTTAGCTTGCTGTGTTAGAGCATGGTGCTGGTAACACCGAGGTCAAGGCTTCAGAGCCCCTTACCTGCCAGCTGCCAAAAAAGAAAAAGAAGGAAAGTCAGCTCTGGCTTCCTGGGAAGGCAGGTCTGGAGCCCCAGGGTCTGTAGGCATATGGCCGAGTCCGTTGCAGCAGCCCAAGCTCCTTAAACAGATGAGGGCGGAGTGGTGTCACCTGGGATGCTCTGGAAATGATTCAGGCAGCAAAAGGACTGTGTGTCTTGGCCTGTCACCGTGTCAACAGTGCCACCTTAGAGAGGCTGGTTGCTTTGGGTTCTGGGTGAGGGACTTCAGAGATGACAAGGAGCGTGGAAATTGTCAGAGCACCCGTCCTACAGAAGGGGAGCCTGGTGGGGGAGGGGTAAAGGGACTCAGCTCTGAAACTAAGGACTGGACCTCAGGTCTCCAAGCCCAGTCTCAACTGGGCTACCTCCTAATTAAAGTGCCAGGCGGACCTCTGTGACAGTCCACACTTAGAATGTATCCCTTCTATGAAGTCGAACCTGCCTCTCAGTGGTTTCCCTGATTTGGCCTCCTGGTTCTTTTTAAGTTGTCATGGTTAATGGTTCGTTCAAGTCCTCTCTCACCAACCCCACCGAGAACATCCACGCATTGATTAAATTCACCATCAATTTCTGGCCGAGCAGTTTGCCCCACACGGGGGACCTGATGAAGGTCTGTTGCGAGCCTGGATCTCCAAGTGAGCCGCTCCCGGGACACAGCCGGAGAGTTCGGAACTGAACACGTGCCCCACATGGGCAGGAGGGCTTCGGGCGCGGCGTTTCCAGGTGAGAAGAGCGCTGGGTCCTGCAGTTCCGGGCGTGCAGGGCCTGTGGGGGGATATGGGGACGTGGACGGTCCCCCAGACGCCAGGACTCCACCCATCGGCGCCAGCATCCACCGGATGCCGCAGGGTTCGGATTAGAGAACACGTGTGCGGGCTGAGTAACCTCTGCTCCTGGAGCTCTGTGCTGAATCGCGTCCCCCAGAAGGGTATGTCCAAGTCCTAGCCACCGGGACCCGTGGCTGTGGCCTTCTTTGGGCATAGGGTCTTTGCAGAGGTAATCAAGTGAAGGATCTCGAGATGAAATCATCCTGCATGTAGGGCAGGGCCTGAATCCAATGACTGGTGTCCTTATAAGAGAAAGGACAGGGAGATTTGAGGGGGTCAGAGGGGCCCCTCGTGCTCCTGCCTGACCCCAGGCAGTGCGGTGATGTCCTTAGAGTCCTGGAGCTCCACAGCACCCCTCTGGACTGGCTGACCCGGCCTTCCCAAGACCCCCAGTCCCACACTTCAGCATATTTGATTTGCCCAAACCAGCTCTGGGTGCCCTCTGCCTCCTTTTCTCTTTCCAGGTCACAGCCCCAGGCGGTATCCTCAGTCCACCCCAGGGCTGCAGCTGCTCCCGCCTGCATGGCCCCACCCGTCTTTTGTCCCTCCTGGCAGCTGCGACAGGCTCAACCATCTCTGCGGATGGTACGGGATGGTACCTTCATCCTGTCTCTTCCCCCTGAGGCTCCCCATGAAAACTGTTTCTCCACTCAACACTTCCAACACCGAAAGTACAGGTTTGGTTTGGTTTTTTTTCTCATGCCAAGCAATTCTCCGTGGACACCAACTGGGTGTCCCACAATCGAAATGAATTCTAACACTAACTACCTGGAGTTAGTGCAGACCCCACAGGTGAAAGGCTCAGTCCCATAAGACACATCGGATGCTAATCAAAAGTGGTGGGTCCCCGGGTGACCCACAGTTCTGTCGGTATGGCTACTAATGGAGGAGCCCTGTGATCCTTCCTTAGGTTCAACCATTTGCTGTAACAGCTCGCAGGGCTCGGGGGAACACTTTACTTACTGTTACTGGCTTATTATAAAGGACACAAATGGACAGCCAAGGGAAGGTGTACATGGGGCAAGGTCTGGAAGTGTCCCGAGGGCAGGAGCTTCTGTCTCTGTGGAGTTGGGGTCCCATCACCCTCCTGGCCTGGGTGCATTCTCCAAGCCCCCATGTTTAGCGTGTTTATGAAGGTTTCATTGCAGAGGCATGGTTGATGAAGTCATTGGCTGTCCGCAGTGAGCTCAATCCCCAGCCCAGCTCCCTGCCCCAGAGGTCTGGGGTGGGGCTGAAAATTCCAACCCTCTAAGCAGGTGGCCGATTCCTTCAGCAACCAGCCTTCTCCTGCAGCTGTCTAGGGGCCACCAAGAGTCACCTCATTCACATAAACTCAGGTAAGGTTGAAAAGGGCTCCTTCCTCTACTCACTCAGTTAATTCCAAGGGTTTTAGGAGCCAGAACCCAGGATGAAGACCAAGAAATGCATTATTTTGGATTATATCACAGTATCACAACCCTGACTGAGCCCCTTGCAGACAGAGACCCCAGTGCTGATGGGTCCCCCTGAGCTTTGCCCGGAAGAGCCTCCATAGGAATGACCAAGCTGGTCCCGTGAAGGCACGCATGTGAGCATACACACGTGATGCGTGGTATGTGCAGACAGCAGGCGCGTCATGCTTGGAGCAGGAGTGTGAGAACGCGCAACCAAGGAAGAGAGTCCTACATTCCTTCTCTGCTGTTTTGCAACTTCCACATGCTTGGCTCTGAGCTCCTGGCTCCTCCCCAGCGACATTCTTTCAGAAGATCGGCTGCTGCCACATCAAACCTTTTCTGTCCAGCTCCTGCCGAGGCCCGGGCCTGCCACCTTCCCCAGGGCTGAATGGGTGGGGCACAAGGAAGTCACTGGAGTCCCAGCTATTTCAGGGAGTCTCAGGCACACTTGTGCACGGGCACGGCCAAAACCTGGGGTGCAAAGGCCTCAGCAGCAGGAGGCTGCTTCTAAGAAACATTTCACTGCAGGAGAGACACACGAGTGTTTTCACTGTAAAAGAGTGGCCCATGAACCCCTTCCCTGGCAGAGGTGCTGACACGGGTCACATGCCCCTATCCCCGCAGCCAAGTCTCCCCCAAATCCGTAGCTATGGCGAAGAGGACAGGATTCCCCTGGGTCCCTCCCTGGGACCGAGAGCTGCTGTCCAGGTCATTCTGGGAAAGAGGCAGGGTGGGCACATGACCCAGCGGAAAACCGTGATTGTTCTGCAGATGCTTTTTTCTTTTTTCACTTGATATTGTGCCTTGGAGATCCTTTATGACAGTACATACAGGGGCCACCCAATCCCTCTGAACAGCTGTATAATATTCCACTCTGTGGGTGCCTGTAATGTATTTTCATGTTCCTCGTGCATCAGAATTGCCTTCCTGCATTTGGGAAACCTGCCACCAGGTGAGCTGAAATGGCCAGGTGGCTGCCCTCAGCTGGCCTCTTGGGGGTGTTGACCGAAATTAAGGCTGTTGAGGCAGAAATAATTGTGTAAAGTTTATTGGGAGCCAAATGTGAGAACCAACCCTGGAGGCACCATCAGACAGACAGAGAAGCGCTCTGAAGTCTATTACAAATAGCAAAGACTTTAGAGACAGAAAGGCTGGAGAAAGCAGGAAGGAAGAACAGAAAGTGGACTGGGGGGCCGGCCCGTGGCTCACTCGGGAGAGTGCGGTGCTGATAACACCAAGGCCACGGGTTCGGATCCTATATAGGGACGGTCAGTTAGCTCACTCGGGAGAGTGCGGTGCTGATAACACCAAGGCCACGGGTTCGGATCCTATATAGGGACGGTCAGTTAGCTCACTCGGGAGAGCGTGGTGCTGACAACACCAAGTCAAGGGTTAAGTCCCCTTACCAGTCATCTTTTCTAAAAAAAAAAAAGAGGATTGGTCACGCCATTACTTTCCTGGTGAGGTGGGGACAGGAGACAGAACAACAGGAAACAAGCTGATCAGTTAACATCAGGTGACGTCGGGCCGTCTCTCTTTCGTGTAAGGGTTAAAGCAGAGGGAACGTCAGTATCATGCCTATTGAAGATTTAAACCAGCCTGTTCTGGAAACTGGCTGTTAATCTCTTTCTCCTGACTTCTAGGAAGGTCAGATCACAACCCAAGCAACGTGGAACTTAGCAGGGGTGACTCCAGTTTGGTTTTTAGTCTGGTCTGTTGGGGACTAGTGCAGGAACTTAGTCCCAAACAATGGCCTCCTATAATTTTATTTAACGGGGCCCTGAATCTGGAGCACGTGTCTCAAGGGGGCAGGAGTGGCTCAGAACTCTGCCGGGGGTGGTAGCCACACAGCACCTGCAACATCCCCAACCCAGTGTCCCAAGGGAGCAGTGATCATGTCCATGGCAAGGCTGTTGGTGGTTTCAATATATATATATATTGGCGGCCAGCCAGTGTGGGGACCTGAATCCTGGTTTCAATTCTAACCTGACTGAGTCCAAAGGTCCTCAACTGCAGGTGGCCATGCATTCTCTGCAGCAAGTCCTATTGGGAGGTGGACTCTATCCCCCCACCTTTGGATCTACACTGGCCTTGTGCTGTCATGTGTGTCTTTCAAGCCAATGCCTCTAGAGGCATGGCATGTCACATTGTGGAACGCTGCTACTATGTGACCAAACCTGGGTTAGTATCCACCAGGATGAGAGACCGCATGGAGAGGGCCCCACCCTGCCAGCTCTTTCAGCCATCCCAGTGAGGCCCCTGACATGGGCGAGCCCAGCCAGCACTGGGGGGGACAAATGTTACCTGGCACAGGTCCGGCTGCCTGCCACCTTTTGAAAACAAACCACTCAAAAGTCAAATATTGGTGAAAATGGAAGTCAGCTCTTCTTCAGGAATCCTGGTGACCTGAGGAGAGATGTTGGGCTAACCCACCTCCCTGGTAAACCTGAAGGAGGACAGACAGACTGAAGCCAGCTCCAGGAGAGGCTGAGGGAGTGGAACGTAGGAAATGAAAAGCAGGAGGGCGGGGGACGTGCCAAGGGCCAGGTGCAAGGTCTCGCCAAGGCTCTGTCTGGCTTCTGTTCCCGTCCTTGCTGTTATCTCTGGGTCTGGGTAGTGTGTGTCCTATGGCAAGTTGCAGCTTCAGGCTGGCTGGAAAGCAACTTTACATTCATGTAAATCATGTCACCTTGCCCCATAATCAAGGTTGAAAATATCAAATAACATGCAAAAAGAGGGAACTCAGAGAAATGCATGCCAAGAAAAAAACCATGTCCTTTTACAAATTTAAAAATTTGCCTACAGCCCACGTGGCTTGAGGTCCCAACATGGCCTTGTTGCCAGATCTAGGGTACCAGGTCCTCTGGGAGTCAATGTCACAGGAATGAACACTGGACCCACAGGGAGTGTGAGCCAGCTACGTTGATTGAAAGCTCGTGCACAAGGGAGCCAGCACGGAAGAGGGGTGTTGCTCCCAGTGCGTTCAGCATGATGAGTTTTTAAAGGCAAAAGAGCTGGGCAGGGGGCTTGTGAAAGGGGGTGGTCCTGGTCTCACGACTGGGGTCTTCGTCACTGGGTCCCAAGGTGTTCTATTTTCAGCTTAAGCAGGTGGGGGCCTCATTGTTTTCTTGAGGCCTGCAAGAGAATGCTCACCCAGGGGACTGGGCAACCTTGGCAACTGACATGCTTGTGGGAAGGGACAATTCCTGCCCTCCCTGGTGTTCCCAGGAACAGGACGTGGTCTGTGGCCGCTGGGGTCTCTGCTGCATGGTGATGGAGTCTCTCCTGTCAGCCCATCCCTCCTCCTGCCTGAGCTTTAGTCCTGCTCACTCCAACACAAGGCAGAGCATCCCAGCTGAACTCAGTCCAAGTTCTGACCCACAGGGTCATGTGCAAATGAATGGTAGTCATTTTAAGCCACTAAGTTTTGGAGTGATTTGTTACTTAGCGAAAGTTAACCGGACACTAACCTTACTTAATTCCTGCTCGGCTCCTAAGCCTAATTCTCTTCGCCTTCTCATCATGGTGTGAGCTTCCTAATTCCTTCCGGAAGTCTTTTTTCTGCTTAAATTAACCAGAGTTGGTTTCTGTTGTTTGCAACAGAGCCCTGGCTGGCATAAAAATAGGTATTCAAAATGGGTTTCAGGTAATAGACCCTCAGAGAAATAGTGGACTGGAAGCAGAGAAAATGTCACTTGCACACACCCACCAGAATGGCTAAATTAAAAAAAAATTGACCACATGAAGTGCTGGTGAAGACGTGGGGCACCTCAGTCTCTCAGACCCTGCGGGAGTGCACACTGGTCCAGCCACCTGGGGAAAGTGCTTGGCAACATCAGCTACAGCTAACTGACCCGTGAATTCCACTCCTAGGTACACATCTAAGGTAAATGAGTCCATACGTCCATCAAAAGATACACATAAGAATGTTCCTGGAGACTCTTCGCTAACTAACACCTGTCAAAGAACAAAATTATAATAAATTTATTAAAGATCTCGACTGGCTTTATTATGATTCTAGAGTCGGGCAACACATTATTCCATAAAAGAGAGTAAGTGTTCCAATGAGCTGTGCAGAGGGGGTGGATTTTATCAAGAGAATTTGACTGAAGAAAGCAGGAATAATTAAAGAACTGGGCTGGATGGATGCTCAGTTGCTTAGAGCAAAGCCCTGTAACACCAAGGTCAAAGGTTCGGATCCCCCTACTGGCCGGACACCCCCACCCACCAGAAAAAAAAAAAAAATGGATTGGTCATTTTAAAGTTACTTTTTTTGTAAGGTGGGGACAGGGAGACTAAACCGTTGGAACAATAGGAAAATAACTGGCTAGTTAACACCGGGTGACTTCAGCCTGTCTCTCTTTTGTGTAAGGATTAAGGACCAGGGAACTTCATTATCAGACCTATTGAAGATTTAAACTGGGGTGTTAGGGGAAATTGGCTGTTATCTCTCCCTCCTGATTTCTGAGAAGGTCAGATAATTACTGGGTTTTACTTTGGTGGCTGGAAATTTAGCAGGGGTGACACCATTTTGCTTTTTAGTCTGGTCTGTTGGGGCCTAGTCTAGGAGTTTAGTCCAAAACAGTGGACTCCTATAATTTTATTTAACACACCATATATAAAAATTAACTCAAAATGGATCGAAGACCTAAATGTAAGGCCTAAAGCTATGAAACCCTTAGAAGAAAGTATAGGGGAAAAGCTTTGGGACATATTTGGCAATGATTTCTTGGATATGACGCCAAAGACACAGACAAAATAAATAGACAAATTGGACTTCACCAAAGTAAACAAAATTCCTGCTTTAAAGGACACCCTCAAAAGAGTAAAAAGACAACCCTACACAATGGGAGAAAATATTTACAGATTGTAGGAGGGGTCTTCAAAAAAGTTCATGGAAGGATTTGCATCTTTTTTTTTTTTTTTTTGGCACTGGCCAGTACAGGGCACTGAACCCATGACCCTGGTGTTTGAAAGCTGTGCCCTAACTTGTATTATCTTTTAATTCTAATTTTCCACGACCTTTTCGAAGTGCCCTCATATATCCAGACTAGATAAAGAACTCCAGTAACCCAATAGCAAAAAAAACCCAAAGTGATTCAACAATGCGCAGAGGACTTGAATAGATATTTCTCCAAAGAAGATGTACAAATGGCCAATGAAGATATGAAAAGATGCTCAATATCCCCGATCATTAGGGAAATGCAAATCAAAACCACAATGAGGTACCACTTTGCCACCATTAGGATGGCTATTATGATGAGGGTGTGGAGCTCTGGGGACCCTTGTGACTGTTGCTGGGAGGTTCCTCAGAAAGCTAAACACAGAATCGCTGTTTGATCCAGCACTTCCACTTCTGGGGATATGCTCAAAAGAACTGAAAGCAGGGACTCAAACAGCTGCTTGTCCACCAGGGTCCGTAGCAGCCATATTCACAACAGCCCAAAGGGAGAAACAACCCAGCTCCCATCAACAAAGGAGTGACAAACAGAACAAGGACCAGGGGACTTCAGGAAGTTCATGGAAAGATGGTACGATCTTTTAAATGCCCTTATACGTCCATGCAGGGGGATATATTTCAGCTTTAAAAAGGAAGGAAACTCTGACACATCTGCACCATGGATGAACCTTGAGGACGTTATGCCAAGTGAGGTAAGCCAGACACAAAAATGCTGTAGGATTTCAGTCACATGAGGTCCCTAGAGGAGCCAAACCCATTGAGACAGAGTAGAATGGGGCTTACCAGGGGCTGGGGGATGTGCTTAATGCCACTGAACTGTGTGCTTATAAACAGAAGGTGGTAAGTTTTTTGCTATGTGTATTTTACCACAATAAAAACCTACACAGTTCCCCTAGACAGTCTGAGTTACCCCAGTGAGTCTCAGGGCCCAGCAACTCTGGAAAACTCTAACCCACGTAGAAGTTTCTTACACGGCTCCTAAGACATAGTTGTTATTCAATAAATACTTATTTTTAAAAAATGCTTATAGAGGCTTTATTCAAATTACCAAAAAATCCCTGAAAACAACCCAACTACCCACTAACGGTAGCATAGGTTGATAAGCTGCTGTATATTCATGTAATATGTTATGAAACTCTCCTTTAGCTACATACGATGACATGCATGAATCTCATGAGCATAACGGGAACCAAAGAAGGTGACACTGAAGAGGACGCCCCGCGATTCCATTTATGTGAAACTCAAAGAGGAAATTCTAATGTGTCGATAGAAGTCAGAGCAGTGGTTTCCCTGGGGTGGGGGCACAGACCGAGGGAGACTTCTGGGGCGAGGGACATGTTCACTGTCTCTACCTGGGGGTAGTTACGTGGGTGTCTAAATGTAATGCAAAAATTAATTGAGGGCTGGTTGATTAGCTCAGTTGGTTAGTGTAGGGTCACTGAGGAAGGAGATGCTAGCCAGGTAAAGCAAGAAAAGATTTCATTAGCAAGCAGCAAGTGGATCTGCTGGGCTGAGCCGAAAAATGGCATCAGCAGGAGAGGCCACTGAGTGCCACCTTCTATAGGGTTAAGATTAGCATCTGGCCTAGGAAGATGGTCACAATGTTCCATTCCGGGTACAGCTTGCTCATGGGAACAGAGACTGGGGGAGACAGAGACCTCGATGAAGGAAACTTAGAGAAACTGAAGGGTGGAGTTTTTCTAAAAGTCAGGTTCTCAGTTCCAGGGACATAACAGAGCACAAGCTTATAACACCAAGGTCACAGGTTCAGATCCCCTTACTGGCCAGCCACCAAAAAAAAAATTAATTGAGCTCTGCACTTATATGTGTGTGTGTATATATACACATGAGGGTACTTCAAAAAATTCATAATAAGATGTATATTATCTTCCAATTCTGTTTTTTCACAAACTTTTCTTTTGCTGGCTGGGACAGGGATCAGACCTTGGATCTTGGTGTTAGGACCACCACACTCTAACCAACCGAGCTAACTGGCCAGCCTCCGTGAGCTTTCTGAAGTATCCTCACATGTTATATACCAACAAAATTATCTCTTAAACCCCCCCACTGGCGTCCAGGGAATCCGCACTGTGCACAGTGCTGGGCTGGCGGATTCAGTGACTGCCTGTGGTCCCTGGAGTGATGTGCCTGCTGGAGGCGCAACGTGGGGGACAGAGTTGCTGCATGCAGAACAGCATAAAGAACCAAGGGCGTCCTGGCAGTGATGTTTCGGGGTGGTTGCCCCTAATGGGACTGGAGAGATGAAATGACGAGGTCAAATCCCTAAATTCGCAGCCTAAGTTGTAGATTGAAACATAGGGACTCTCTATGGCCTTGCTAAGGGATCTCTTATCTCGTGCAGCTGCAGAGCTGAGGACTCTGAAAACCGAAGGCACAGTCTGGTCCAGCACAGGGCAGGACCCGGAGGAAGCAAGTGAGATAACTTAGGTGCCAGATTTTCTTTTTTCTTGGCAGCTGGCCGGCAAGGGTAACCGAACCAGTGCCAAATTTAACCGAACCACTGAGTCTCGGGGTGTAATAGGTGGGGACAGGCCTTTGTCCTTTTCTGCTACCTCCTTCCTGCTGTCTAAAGACAGAGCAACGACTGGAATCTCAAGGATGGCATTCATGTGCTAGGACAGTGTTGCAGAAAGGAGTCCACCTCCAGAAGGACTGCCTTCTCTCTTTCATGCGAGAGAAAACAAAGAAGTCTCATATGAGCCACTGCTATTTTGGGTTTTCATTATATGAAGCTGAAGCTAAAAATATCTAGTACAGGTGTATCCATCAGAGATTCTGGCTTTGTGCACTAGCTTGAGCAGCTGGGAGTGGTGCTAATTATCTCCTCAATCGGTTGAAAACTAGACTCGCTGGTGGCCCATGAATTCCTGGGCATGATGCCGAGAAAGGAATCTAAGGAATGCAGAAGCCAGGAACCCTGAAGTGTGTACCATGTGCAATCATTCCCTAGTCCCTAGGGACAGACCCAGGACGCTCTCTTTCCCCAAGGCCTGGGGAAGTGTGCTGGGGAAGGAGACACTGGCCTCTTAGAAAGTCCTCTTATAACTTGTCTCTGTAGGTCAGAGAAGCCCCCAGAGACACTGCAATTGAAAAGTCTTCCCAATTGCAGTGGGGACATGTGGGTAGCTGAACCTGCGGTGCATAGGACCGAAACAGATAGACAACCTTTGCTGGGAAAATAGAATAATTTAATCAGGCTCACCTCACCTCAGGCTGGTTGGGGGTGGTTCAGTAAACAAATTGTGTGTGTGTGAGGGGTGGAGTTGGTGTGCATGTGCGATGCCACCACCTTGGCTGGCATCTGCCTTGGGCGTCCACCGCTCTAGGCAGCCATGCTTTCAAACCTATGGCTTCCAAGGACCTGTTTGCTGGTTACCTAGCTCATAGATCTGCTCATAGACCTGCGTGTGAGGGGTCTGGGGACCCAGCCTGGTGTGTGAAGGGTTTGTGACCCAGTCTGTGAATGGGCTTGAGGGGTCTGTGAGCTCCAGACCCAGCCCTAGCTCGACAATTTGCCCAGTCAGTGCAGGATTATGGGCAGGGAAAAGAGCTCTATAGCCTGCAACTCTGTTACTCGGTTTCTATCATTGAAAACCCTCAAGATCTGGTGAGCAGAGGTGTGCTGAGCCATAATGATAGAGTCTCAGCCCCTCACCCAATTCCTGGATCACCTTTTGAGTGAAAGGCGGTCAAGCACCTTAGAGAAAGGGCTGTGTGACGAAGTGACAGGTGTGTACAGTGCTGACAACCTTCTTCCTGGCCTTCGCCAAAAAGGCTCCTGGCCATTAACCAGGCAGCTGAGCTCCAGGGAAGGGGTTTGGGGGCCTCTTGAGTGCTTAGTTAGTAGATTATCTTAACCTCCACCAGGTGAGGACCCCAGTTGGCACTGCAGCTGTTGCAGATGTGGCCTGATTGGAGCAGGTGACTGCAGCCCCACACATGAGACACAGTGTTGCTGAGAGCACTTCTCTCCCCCTCCATGTGCACACACGTGTCCTGCCTGCCTCCTGCCATTGCATCATGCTATGGTCATCACAGTGGACCAGACCAAGTGGCTGGCCCTTGTGCATCTGGCCACTTGGACAAGGACACAACCTTGATTAGGTCTCTGTGGACTTCTGCGGTGACACATACCAGACTTGGGGTGCGGCTCCAGCCCCTTTACTGGAGACCCACAGGCTCGTGTCAGAGCGTGAGGTGTTGTGTCCACTGGTGCGGGCTGCCATGCACATGGCCTTTATGATTTTCCAGGCCAGGGTGGGGAGCTGGAGATGCATGCTGGGGGCTCCAGGGGCCTGTGGCAGGGCCGATGGGAGGACCACCCAGGACATGTCCAGGGTCTGGAGCCGAGTGACACCTTCAGCAGGGAGCCTCTCTCCTTCCAGTCCACACCAGCTTTGGTCCAAATACCTGAAAGTGGTACATGAGCCGGGGGTGATCTGAACCACACCAGCGCACATGGACGTGGAGCCTTCAGGAGGGGACCCAGTGGTCCCTGGAGAAACACGTGATTTGCATCTGTGTCACAGCCACCTGCCCTCCACCAAGGGCATCTGGGGCCTCAAGGGGAGTTCCCCAGAACCAGTGACTGAGGAGGGAGGGACGCAAGCCTGGTCTCAGGTTGCACCACAGCAAGAACCCAGGTCTGAGGACATGGCAGGCAGCAGGTCAGCCAGTCCTGGAGCCACCCACCTCCAGATTCCTTAATACATTCTTTTATCATTAACTGCAAAAAAAAAAAAAAAAAAAGAAGCTGCCCTCCAGCCATGGCATCTGCCAAGCTAGTCAGAGCACACATGCGTGAGCGGGCGGTGCCTCTGAGTAGCACGCTCGTCACCCCGTGCGAAGCTTTGCTGCTAGTCCCTGAAACTCTGGGCTCTGCCGGTTTCGAGGTTTCGTGCCCAAGAGAGGAATGTTTCTAAGAGACACATCCACATTCCTTCGAACTGGCAGTGAAGACGGGCATTGAGCCTCTGGGGCTGCTCGTGCCCTGCGTGGGTGGGTGAGGAAGGTGGGGTGTGGCGCTGGATGGGTGGCAGGCCCTGGCTGTCGGGGAACAGGGCTGCTATTGAGCTAAAGAGCCCAAGGACTCCTCGGGGCCTCTCCTGAAACCAGCACATCCAACGGCTCAGTGCAGGGATAAGCCTCTCCGCAGGCCCGCAGAGCTCAGTGCAGGAATAAGCCTCCCTGCAGGCCCGCAGAGCTCAGTGCTCTCCAGAAGGAAGATCCTGGTACTTACCTGGCCTGCACCGTTGCTGCTGAGGTGCTGACCGTGGGCCAAGGGGACACGGAGCAGGTTGGGGGGGATGGCGTGGCCCTGGGACTAACCGTACAGGGGGAGCTTTTGATTCTGCTTCTTTGCTGTCTGCACATTTGCACCAACACGTCCTTTCTCTCTCCTTCTGTGCCCCACTGGGGTGTGGTACCCAACAGTGGGGTTGGGGGTGCTCAGTGGATCGATTTAGTCCACAGATTTTTTAAATGTCAAGAGAATGGAAGTAGAAGTGGAGGAACAGGGACAGACCTGGAGCGGGATGCAGGATCTGGAACCCGGGGGTGCGGGGGTCTCCCTTTAGGAAGGGTGAGGTGGCTTCCAGTGGGGCGGGAGGTTTTGTTTCTGCGTTTGTTTGTTTTGTTTTGTTTTTTTTTAAAGATGACCAGTAAGGGGATCTTAACCCTCGACTTGGTGTTGTCAGCACCACGCTCACCCAGCGAGCCAACCGGCCATCCCTATATGGGATCCGAACCCATGGCCTTGGTGTTATCAGCACCGCACCCTCCCGAGTGAGCCACAGGCCGGCCCTCTGCGTTTGTTTTTGAAACACAAGTGGGGAGGAGGGTTTGGGCGGGCGTTTGCTGTGTCTTAGCCGCCCAGCGTCTGAACCTCGCTTCCCCTGGGTGAGCCTTCCAGCCCCGCCGCTTCCGGAGGCCGAAACAGTCCAGATGCTTGTTCTACAGACCCTGGCCGAGAGGGGTAGGCATGTGGCCTGAGCTTGGCCAATTGCATGCGTCCACTGGGGACCCTGTGGCTGGAGTGTGTGTCACAAAGAAGCAGGGACAGCTTAGAGTCCCTGCTGCTGCCCAGAACCCAGCTGTGGCATGCTCCCAGATGTCCCTGTGACATCCAAGCCTGGTCCTCCCATCCTTCCCCTGGACACTGGGGGTGGCCCAGCATCTCCCCAGCATGTCCCTCTTCAGCCTGACTTCACCCCAGCCTGGTGTCTTTTATTTGTGGTCAAGCACCCTGCTGATGGCTATTTAGGTTGTTTCCAACTTTCATTACAAACCATGCTGAGGTGAGAACCTCTGTCCGTCATCCCTGTGTGCACACACACAAGGATTTACAGAGGAAACATTCCTGCCGTGCGCCTACCTTCTCCCGGGAATGCACCGCATCCTGTCCTGGAGGTCGTTTCTTCACAGTGATCCGGTGGGTCTAAAGTGGGTCCAGCCTGCGCTCACCAGCTCGGCTCCCTTCGGTTCCCTCCCACACAATTACTTTGGTAATTACTCCAGGCTGGAACCTTTGCTTGCTACCGTGTCTCCCCTGCTAGCCTTTGGCTTCACAAGAATGGGGACTCTGTCTCATTCACAGTCCCCCAGAGCCCCGCACACCCGTCCAAACACCATGTGGACCCAACAACACTTGCTGCAAGAATGAGCAGACACGGGAACCACAGTGTGACTTTAATGACCTCAGGCCAGTGACAGTGGTGGACTGAGCCACTGAGGGGGGCATGGGAAGTCCCACAGTAACCTCCCTTGTCTTGTTGCTTCCCGGCCTGGAAATCAGACGGGCGGTGGGAGAACTGGGAATTTCAACCAGTGAGCACTAGTTGAAATCTTCCAGTAATTTCTCTAAGCTCAGAGAGATCCATGGAAGCGGGGGAGACATCTGGTGGCTGGTTGCTGAAGGTGGCTGCAGAAAGGCAGGAGGTGCATTAGGTGAACCCTCAGTGCGGGCATTCTGGGATGTGCTGGCTTCTCCATGCTCCTATAACTCTTGCCGCCCCCAGCCTCTGGGCCACGCGGTGGGGTCCACGCCGGTGGAGTTGGTCAGGTAGAAGGGGCGGATGACAGCTCGGAAGCTGCTGAAGGACCCAGCAGGGCAAGGGAAGGAGGAAGCGCTCCTTGAGCCGTTGGTGCCCTGGGAACTGGGGATCGCAGCCTTTGGGCCCTCAAAATCAGTGACGTCCGCCACGAAGCGCCCTTCACAGAGCATCAGGGCTTTGCTTTCGTAGCCGATGGTGGGATCTGAGTAGCCAGACTTGGTGAGGCCCAGGACGGGGAGCTCGTCAGGGGAGCACGAGAGCCCGTAGTTCCAGCAGCTCTGGACGGTGGGGAGGTAGATGAGAGACCAGGAGACCAGCTTGTTCTGGAACAGGAAGCTGGGGTGTTGTGGGGTCTGGAAGGACTGGTAGGGGTAATACTCGTAGCCGGAGAAGGCTTGGTTGTAAGCAACTGTAGGAGAACGGAACAGAGCCTCCCGTCGGGGCTGATACAGCAGCTGCGGCTTCCGTGCGGGCCAGGAGTTGGCCTCCACCGAGGCGCTCCAGGTGGGTGACGTGTAAATCCGGGGCTTGTAGGTGTCCTCGGTGAGGTTCAGGCCTCTGTACTGGGCCAGCAGCCGGAAGGGCACGGTGTGGAATTCCAGGGCCTGCAGAATCTTCTCCTGGAACAAGGCCTCATGACTCTGGTACAGGGACAGGTTGAACTGCAGCTCGAAGAGGTCCTCGGGCAGCATCATGGGGAAGCGCACCTTCTCGATCAAGCCTTCCACCTCCTCGCGGGAGACGCGATTCTCCCGGTTCCAGGCGTCCACGGCCTTCAGCAGGGCCAGCTCGCTGGGCACGGCCAGCTCGCTCTTGAGCAGCAGCCGGTGGAGCAGGGCTGTGGGGACGCTGGGCCAGGCCTCGGCCTGTGTCAAAGCCTCGAAATTCCAGGCCAGGAACTGCACGCAGAGCTCTTCCAGCAGGGGGTCCCCGGTGGCCAGTGCATAGGCATAGAGGTCCAGGGGCTCCTGGAAAGAGGGGTCCTGGGGGAGGAGAATGGCAAAGAGGCTCTCGCAGTATCTCTGCAGCTTCTTGGCCCCATAGGCAGAGGCCAGCTTGTGGAAGCACTTGACCGATGACAGGGAGATGTCAGTCCTTCGCGAGTAGAGGTACCTGGGGTGATTGGTGAAGAGCTGATTGCTGCCTCACTGGACAACAGATGTGTCTGGGCCCTGCCCCCCAACACACCATCCAACACATCACCCCTCACACTTGCCACCGACCCACCCGCCCCCCAGGGCTGCTACCGTTTCGAGAGGCATTCAGTCTCTCCCTGATTTATCTGCCGGGTACACCCACACACGCAATCCTGAATCTCCCCTTTGCCGAGAGCAACATGCACTATCAGCTGGGAGGACCCCAGGGTGCCGCACCCAGGGTGCCGCACCGTAGGGGGGTTGCCGAGGATGACACCCACTGCCGCTTCCTCCCTATCTGTGAGCGAAGAGTCCGCCCCACCTCCTGGTCCTCACACCCTCTGTCATCATGCCTGTCGTCCTCAGTGGGTCTGAGCGGGGCCTCTGCAGGGCCCTGGCACCAAGACCTGCCCGCCATCCTGGGCATCAGGCGGCAGCCTTCCTCTGACCCTCTCCTCCCTCAGTCGTGGCCTGGCTGGACCCCTGTAGTCCCTTGTGGGCACCCCTCCACCCCCAGCACCTGCTCCACGACCCACGACACTGGCGTCATCCCCGGATGCTTAGTGTCTGCTTTCCCAGCCACCTGCAAGCCCATGAGTGGGGGCCCAGGGGGCCCAGTGACGGGTGGCAGAGGCATGCCCTCGCCTGTCCTTCCTCCCCACATGTGTGTGTTCTTTCAAACATATCTTGGGATTCCTGTTGTTGACGTCTCAGTCAACTCGGGTCACAAAGGGCATCTCTGCCTATGGCCTGTGGCCCCACCTGACACACGTATTGCCTAATGGTGCCCCGAAGCAGTGGGGGCCATGCACTGGGGAAGTGCTGGGACAGCGGGCTTCTGCCACCAACCTCCGCTGCTGCTAAGGCCCCGCAGATGGCAGGTGATGAAGGAGAAAGGGTGCTGCAGAATGTTTTTGTCACCAACGGTTAATTGTCATTCTGTGCCAGAGAAGTTCCTGGGCTGGTTGGAGCTGCACACACCAAAGAAGCACAGAGGCCACATCCCCACACCCCTGCATGCCTGCCGCCTCACACCCTGGCATGCCTGCCCCACACCCCTGCACGCCTGCCTCACACCCTGGCATGCCTGCCCCACACCCCTGCACGCCTGCCTCACACCCTGGCATGCCTGCCCCACACCCCTGCACGCCTGCCTCACACCCTGGCATGCCTGCCCCACACCCCTGCACGCCTGCCCCACTGTGCGCCTACCCCACACTCCTGCACGCCTGCCCCACACCCCGGCATGCCTGCCCCACACCCCTGCACGCCTGCCCCACCCAGCCTGGCCTCAGGCAGGCAGGGGTTCCACACCTCCAGCGGAGGTGGCAGTGGGGGATCAGAATCAGTCCCTCGGCCCTTCCCCTGTTTCAGGGAAGAAAACACCCTGAGAGGTGGGAAAAAGGCCCCAAGCCAGGGGGGTGCTTGTGACCCCCAGAAACCCATAGAAATTGGTGGAGGAGTTGGCTAATTGCCAGGACACCCCTGCACATCAGTGGTGCCCACAGGGACAGAGGGAAGGGAAGAGAGTCTCAGGTGGCCTGGGTGAGGAGAGGCCTTCTGAGGCCTCAAGGCCTGCTGGGGGCAAAGAGGCCAGAGGTACAGCCGGCGGCAGCCTTTCTTCCTGCCCCAGGGGAAGGTGTGGAGAGGGAGCCAGAGAGAGAGACAGAGACAGAGAGAGACAGAGAGACACAGAGAGAGAGAGACAGAGAGACACAGAGAGAGAGAGACAGAGAGACACAGAGAGAGAGAGAGACAGAGACTGAGGGAGGACATGGCGGGGGAACACCACCGACCCAGGGCCGGGCTCCCGGGGAGGCAGGGCCGGCCATCTGCCAACACACAGAAGTCGAACCCACTAGGAGGGGCACAGGACACCTACCGGAAAGAAATCATTTTAATCTGTTTTTAAGCCATTTACTGTTGCTAAGGTGCCATTTGGGTTATATAAAGCTTTGAAGCATAAGAATAAGAGAGAGAACGGTTTTTAATAAGTGCCGCTCTTTTTGTAAATGCTGCTTTCAAAACACAAGCCCCTAGAAGGCCTCCTGGGTGGTGGAATAGTGGACCCCCCACCTGCAGGGCAGTCTGGCAGGAAGGGCCCCACCTCTGTCCCTCGGTCTCACTTCCCTCATCTGCAAAATGGGCTTGTGGGTCCTGCTGACCCCTCGGGTCACCACGAGAGCCTGGTGGGAAGCGCTCTCCCACTCTGCCCTGGGTGCACAATTCCTATCACCTAAGCAAGGCCAGTAGGTGAGAAGAGGGGGATGATTTTGATAGTTATGTTTTAGGTACTTGGAAGAATCTTACGTCGTGTCCTGGTACCTAAGAGGTAGACAGGTGTGTGTGTGTGTGTGTGTGTGCACGTGTGTGCGTGTGCACACGCTTCGGTTTGTCTGTGTTCTCAGGCTCGCCTACAGGTCTCACATCTCAGTGTTGGTGCCTCCCCGTGGGCCACAGACGCAGCCGGGGGCCTGTGCTCTCAGCCCCGGTGCGGAGCTCCCTTCCAGCTGCGAGGGCCCCGGTGGGAGCTGTGTCCTCGGAGCCCACCCGGCGCCCCCGCCCAGCTGCTCACAAGCACGCTCGGCTGTTGCTGCTCACGTCAAACTCACGGTCCACAGAGCGCTTGGAAACTTCTTAGAACGGTGCATGGTTATTCAGGGAGGTTTTGTGTATTGAGTTTTGTGAAAATTAATATATCTGTGAGTGTGTGAGGGCGTGTGTGAGAGCACGTGTGTGCACAAGGACAGGTGTGCATGTGTGTGTGGCCGTGTGGCTGTGCGCATGCACACGTGTGAGTGTGTGCGTGTGTGTGCATGTGCCCCCTCCCCTCATCCGGACGGGTGGGCTTTTGGAGAGGGAGGGGACGAAGCCCTGGTGCTGCCTGGAGGCCGAGGGCGAGGCCAGCTCACCTGATGAAGTCCCTGGCCACAGGCGCGCACTCGGTGTCCACGTGCATGGTGACGTTGCTGCCCGGCTCCTGCCACAGGGCCTGGGCCTCAGGGTTGGCGGACAGGATCAGCGTGTGAGCACAGAGGTGCCGTTCCTCCTCTCCCTGCACCTGCACGCTGATGGACAGGTCACAGCCCTGCTGGCTGTCGAAGATCTGCCCGAGCGCAGCTGAGAGCTCCCCGGAGAGGTCAAGGGTATGGGCGTCTCTGGTTTCTAAGCAGAGGCAGGAGGGAAATGTCACTTGCTTGCTCTGGGACCCTGAAAGCCACTTTTGCCCTCTGGAGTCAGAGTCTTCATCTTAAATTGTGGTGCTGGGGCCTGCCTCACCTACTCAGAAAGACACCTGAAGATGAGGGATAGGACAGACCGAACGTACTCTGACCCCTGGAGAACCGGGTGCTATTGCCCTCTGTGGCCCCAGTCCCCCGCTCCCCACCCATCCAACAAGAACGGTGGGACCCTGGCTAACCTCGTCCAGGCCCCCACTCTGCCGCGCTCCCCCTGGCTAGCTCTCTCGCTACCCCAGATTCAGGCCGCTCCTGCAGCTGGGGGATCTGGTGGTGCTGACCCCAGAGCCCTATGCCTGTCCTTTTCAAAACCCAATCAATCAATCAATCACCACAGGTGTTAGCCTTCTAAAACCAAAACCACCTCCCTGGTTAGATGGCCTGAAAAGCTAGGGTCCTGTCCTGTGGCAACCCCAGTTTAGAACTTCGAGGATCTCTGAGTAGCCTCCTTGAGGGTGCGGAGCCAGAGGAAGTTATGGGGGTCCCTGGGTGGCACAAGGTGCTGCTGCTCTCCCTGCCTCATCTGGAACTAAATCCCGGAGGTTTGAATCTTTGCCACAAATAGGTTTGAATCAATCCCGATATTTAAACCAGGCGTGTCTGGCTCCTATTCCTCCTCACACACCGACTCTCAGGACCCTCCTGTCTCCTCGTCTCCAGCCTTCTCTCCTCTCACTGGCGGACCCCCTGCCAGAGGAACCTTCTCATCCTGCACCCACGCCCCTGACCCAGTGGCGTCTCCTATACCCCCTACCCAGGGTGCGTCCTCCACTCCAGCAGTCTGTCCGTCCTTGTCTGAACATGCTGGCCTCTATGATCGGACACCTGCCCCCGGTCTCAGGGGCCCCCTGCTCAGGGCAGAGGGAGGTGGACAGGGGACACCCCTAGGCCCCCATGTGCAAGCCTAGGGAGAAGCTGCAACTGGGGTGAGAGAGGAAAGAACTGCTATAAAACTCAGACTCAGAGACTCCAACATGCAGAGCAGCCTGCGCTCATTTAGCACAAAGGGTGGAGTAATGGGGCGGGGGTTGGTAATCAGGCCTTTCTGCCATCAGGAAATGTTTACAGCACATCCACATGCTGTCTAAGCCTGCGGGGTTCTGGGTAATGTGATTCAGACCAAGAACTAACAAACATACAGCTTTGGCATTTAAAGAGATAAGCCTCCAATATGTAGACATCACGTTTATTTGGAATGTGGCTCGTTGCCCGACAGGCCAAATGAAGCACTTCTGAAGCGGCTCCAGGGAAGGGTGTGAAGGGTGGGTGAGGAGTCCGGGATGCGTGGCTAAGGGTAGTGGGCTCTTTGGACTTTCCTGTCCCTCCACTGCAGGGAGGACTGGGCGTGGCAGCGCCTTCGTTTGCCCAGGTGTGTGCTTCACGTGGAGAGTGCATGTGCAGGGAGGGGCAGGGACGTGGGTTCCCTGGGATCCCAGAGCACCGTGGGGCTCGGGAGGAGGTGTGGCCCCACTCACCGTTGGTGCAGATCACGCCGGCGTCCCTCTCGTGCCGGCAGTTGCTCTTGAGCCAGCCCAGCGATCTGCAGTCCGCCAGCGAGGGCTCTGTCCCCGTGCACTGGACCTCATCCAACATGATGGGGCCCGTGCCTGTCGGAGAGCAGAGGACAGAGGCCAGGGCTGGAGGAGGAGCTGGGCTGTCTGCCAGGCCAGGAAGGCCCCAGGGACAGGGTGGCTCCTCTTAGAAATGCTGGAAAGGGCAGTCACATTGATTGCGCAGAGATGGACATGTCAGGGCAGAAAAAGCCGCCGGGCAGTCCTACCCTTCTCTTAGGCTCCTGTTTCATGGTCCCCTCCAGTGTGAGTCCATCTCACAGAGGCTTTCACCAGGTTTAACCATGGTGAGTGGTCAGGTGTGGGTTCGGATTCATAATTGTAACGTTATCCCATAAACTTATCAAGTTTAATGGCTGCTCTGAGACATCCAATCAGCAGACCATAATTCATGTGACTGTCTCTGTTGTTGAATATTTGAATTATTTCCCCTTTCTTCAGAATCACAACTCCTGCGTCAGTCGAAATCTTTCTGCCTACAGATTTTTCTTTGGAGGGGAAATTGTTTCAAGAAGATAAATCTCCAGGAGTGGAGTTTCTGGGCTGGAGGGAATGAACCCAGTGAAGCTGTGAATCACGTGCCCCAGGGTCTTGGCACTGCCACTGGTGGGCATGAGTGCGCCAGCTGCATCAGAACATTCCAGCACAGGGCTCAGCGTCACTGAGCACGTGTGCTCTTATTAAATTAGTAGGAACACAATTTGCATGTCTTTGAAGGCTGATTATCTGTCATAGGGGATCCGCCCCTCCGAGAGCTGGCATCCCGGCTTTGGAGGACAGGAGGGCAGCCTTACCTTGCCCAAAGGTGGCTCCGCCCAGAGCCTCAGTGGCATTGTGGAAGCCCAGGGCCCGGCAGACAACGCTGGCATCGGTCAGGTCCCACAGGTTGTCACACACAGTGCCCCACTGGCCTCTGTAGAAGATTTCCACACGGCCCTGGTTGGCAGCGTCCCCGTCGGCCAGCCGCATGTCACCATCGTTCACGCCTGCGTGCTCCATGTCACCATCGTTCACACCTGCATGCTCCCGAGGGAGAGAGAGGTTAGCGAGGAGGGGGTTGGACGCCGCAGCGCCCACCACCCGCGCTTCCCGGGCCGTGTGCTGTAGCCAAGGTGACCTGCTGAACAGAGACCGGGATTTGTTTTTCACCACTTCAAGGTTCCCCTCTCCATCTGTGCGGGGTTACCCACTGGGAGGGGTGGAAGATGCATATAGACCTCCCCACATGCACAGAGGCTGAACTCGCCTGTCCTCGTCATTCTGGGCAGAAGGGGTGTGTATTTGTCCAGCACCTGAGTGACGGTGGCAGGATGCCGAGGGAAGAGTGGGGGAGGGGAGGAGGGCCCATACTGGCCCCACCCGAGGCTGCCTGTGGCCCAGGGGTGCTGGCCCGGGACCCCTGGAGATGCAGGCAGAGCACATCAGGCATGGAGGGAAAATGGGCTGCTGCTCCACACACGTTCTTGGAGGACTCGGCCCCTAGCGCCACAGCCCCTGCAGGTGTGGACAGGGTTGGGCAGAAGCTGGAGCCCGAAGTCAGGGGTCATCCACACTCAAGGGCAAAACTCAGTTGGGGCGTCAGGCCTCTGTAAGGTCAGCAGGGCCAACAGGGCCTCCAGGGGTCACAACAAAAGGCCGGAAGAAAAGCCAGGAACTTGTGGACGTGGGACCTGTGTCCAGAGGCCACTAACCTCTCCACACCCCCAGCGACGGGCTGGCTGGCGTGACTGGCCTCCCCTGCTTGGCTCCTCTGGTTCCCGGTGGACAGAAGGAGAACTCCTGGGTATCCTCCCCACAACCTGCATCTCACCAGGGAGCCCGAAGGCCTCCCAGAACCTACAAGCCCCCATCACTTGGGCCAACAGGGCTTCCAGGGGGGACAGCTGCTGGATTTTCTGCAAGGTGGGGGAGTGTTAACCCCACAGAGCCAGGGCACGACGGCTTTGCAGACTGTGGCTCCACTCACCTTGGGCCCCTGAGACCAGCAGCCACACCCAGAGGAGCCACAGGGGGGCCATGGCCTTGCCCGGGCGGACGTGCTGACGCTGCAGCAGAGGAAAGCAGCAGAGCTGAGACGCTGGAGCGGGGCAGTCCTCAGGCCCGGGCCTGTCCGTCACCATCCTTCAGCCCTACTTATGCAAGGCCCGCTGTGCGACAGGCGGGGTCCCCTGTGCAGAGCCCACTGCCATTGCGGGTGAGAGTGGATGACCCCAGCAGGGGCCCTCACCTGGTCTGCAGGATGGTCCTCAAAGGATAAGTAAGACTTGGCCAGATGAAGGGGCAGGCTGGGGGTGTCTCCTGGAAGCAAGGACAGCGGGAACAGGAGCCCAGAGAGGAGCAAGCCCATGTCAGAGAACCGGGCCCTGAGTAAGGCTGTCACCTGGGGATGGAAGGGGAGGGCAGAGGGGCCTGGACGGCCTGGTTAGGATGGGGCTTTATCTTCAGGCAACAGACCCCCACGGGTAGTGTCCCTGGTTTCTGGCAGAGAGGAGGACCCTCCAGGATGGGGCCACAGAAGTCCAGGCCAGGGGTGACAGGCGGACAGCAGCGAGAGACGTCAGGCTCGGTGGGGTTCGGATGGGGGAAGACGGAGGAAAGGGTCAGGGCTGAGACCCAGGTCTCAGCATCTGGGGGGAGGTGGCGTAGTGACTGGGTCCTGGGCTCCCAGTGTGTGGTGCTTGGAGGGAGCAGGATGGGGAGGAAACGCTGAGGGGGCACAGCGTGAACGTGGGTGTCCCCAAGATGCCCAGGCGTGGGAGGGCGGGGGACCACCAAGGCCACACAAGTCAGCATGGGCAGGGGGAAGACCCAGACCTGCGACTTTCAGCCTGGAGTTCTTGCCTCCATATAATTCTGTTTTGTTTCTTTTTCTTTTGATGGCTGTCCGGTATGGGGATCCCAACTCTTGAACCTGCTGTTATCAGCTCCATACAGCGCAGCTCACCTCTGTAGTTCCTGGTGCTTGCTTTCTATCTTGTCTGCAGTGCTGTGCCCCTCACCACCCCTTCCCCTGCTTCCCTCCCCCACATCCTGCACCAGGAGAGCCTGTTAGTGTGTCTCTGGCTCAGTAAGGATCTGGGACACGGGTGTCACTACTTGCAATCTAGCAAGCAGGGCATGGCTGCTGGGCAGTGCTGTTGCAGCACCGGTTACAAGCCAGGGCCTGGTGATCTGGGCCTGGTTCCTTGCTGCTCAGAGTGGGGCCCCAGTGGATGCAGCAATGGCTCCCCCGGAGCATGCAGCAAATGCAGAGCTGCAGCCCCACCCCATCCTTTGCATGGGAATCTGCATTAACAAGACCCCCAAGGGTCTTGGCCATCTGGTGAGAAACTTTGCTCCAGGGGCTTGCGTTCAAGGGCACCGCATTGGCACCCCTTGCTAGGACTGTTCTTGCACTTGCCAGCTCATTGACACCTCACTGTGACCCCCCACTTTACAAGTGAACAGGCTGAAGTCCAGAGAGGTTAGTTAACTGGCTCCAAGTCACAGAGCTGGAAAGCTGCAGGCTGGGGGTCTGCTCAGCACCGACCCCCTCCCTTCACGACACTGATCTCAGTAGACGGCTGTAGGGGCCAGGGAGACCAACTGTCCAGGGTGTCGGGGACTGTGCCAGTTTTAGCACTGGAAGTCCTGTGCCCTGGGAAACCCCTTGGTCCCAGGCAAACAGGTTGGTTACTCTCTCCACTGTGGCCACCAAGTTCACCCTGGGAACAACTGGCCAACCAAGCACCTGGTACACTGTGCAAATGTCGCTGCCCTTTGGGTAGCAGTGGCCATCTGTTGCGAACTGACTTCCTCATACGGGAAGGGGGGACAAGGCTGTCTGTGCTGGCCCATAGGGTGACTTTGCGCAAACCAAAAAAAGGCTCTCTGGCTTTGAGTGGTGCAGGCCTGGACCAGGATACACAGACCAGAGAGAGGGCCGCAGGCTGACTTCCAATGCGCTCGCCCCTTTGGCTGGTGTCCTTGTGCAGTGAACAGCCTGCCCAGCTGTACACAGAGGCCCTGTGGGTCTGGGAGCTGCCATGATGGTCCCTGGGCTCAGAAGCACTGGGTCCCCAGCTCCAGGCCCCGGTGCAAATGAGGAGGGATGACTCCCCACTTGATTACATTGTGTAGAGAGGGGCGCCCACCTGGGAGCAAGAGGCAGGCACTTACCTGCCTGTCGGCTCCTGATGGCTGTGCTGGAGCCTCTCACCTTCCTGCCTCAGGCGCCCTCTGTGGACAGGTCCTTCAACCCGGAAAACCCTCCCAATGCGCGTGGTCAGGCCGATCCTAGGAAATGCTTCTGAAAACTGAGACTAGTTTCGATTTCCAGAAACCACATGACTTAGGCTTCTTCCGGGGTTGGCTGCTGACAACCCTCCCCAGGCCCCTCTCCTTCCCCGCAGCTCTGTCGGGAGTGTTGGGGAGGGAGCGGCCCGAGGCAAGTCTGGCTGAACCGATCACCTGCAGCAACACCAGCAAGAAGGCTGATGGTCACCTCTGAATGGAAACATTCTTGTGGTAGGGTCGTAGGTAGGGAAGGGAGGAAGGGGACGCAGGGGACAGGAGGAGGAAGAGCAGAGGCTCTGTCCAGACAGACTGTGTCTGTGTCTGGAGGCGTGACTGCGCGCTCGGGATCCTTTCCTGGGTCTAGCATGTCGCTGGCTGGTGGACACTGTGCGGCAGCTGCTCATGGACAAGTCGCTCCACCTGGCTCTGAGCGCTTGGTGTGCTGACTGCACAGACAGGGCCCCCACCCCCAGAGGCTGCACAGCTCTGCCCCCTGGCAGGCAGAGGGAGGCCCTGAGACGCAGGAGACGAGGTGTTCAGGTGTGCAGTGGCAGCACCTGACCCCAGAGCCTGTGCTGTCACCACCGGACTGTGCTGCTCACACTCAACAGTGGTTGTTCTCCTAACACCTACTCCACGGCGGGTGGGGGACGGAGCCTCTCAAGTGGACACAGGTGGCTCTGCCCAGGTCATGCCCCGCCCTTTCCTCCCACAGAAAGCCAGCACCTCGATTTTCCCTTGGGGAGTTCCTCTCTCTCCCTCCTACCTGTGTGGTTCCCAGAGGGCCCCAGGCTCCCCTCTAGCGAGCCAGGCCTGTCTGGTCAGAGCCCTGCAGGCCCTTTGGCCTCATGAATGGCTCCCTGGGGGGTGGAGGGAGCCATGAGCTCAGCCAGCAGAGAAAGCCAGCTTCAGGTTGAGGGACAATGTGGGCCTGAGCTGCTGGGGCCCGCGTGCCTCCGGCTGAGAGATGTGGCTTGAGCCCTGGGGCCAGCTGGCCTGACTTCGAGGTCAAGCCCAGTGCTTCCCAGTTCAGTGAGGCCATTGTCATCCTCTCCTGTTTCTGTCACTTGCATCCCACGTTTCTGGATGAGGTTTACCCCTTGGAACATGCCCAGGTTTCTCTGGCCAGTGGTTCTCAGGCTGGGCTGTGTGGAAGAATCACCCGGGGAGTGTCACAAACTCCCAGTGCCCAGACCCATTAAGTCACTGTCTCTGGAGGTGGGGACAGGTAGCTCCAATGCGTGCCAGTCTTGGGAACCCCTGGGTAGGACATGCTGGTCCCCTGGCAGTTTAGAGTCTGAGAGAGGGAGCCCTGAGTTCAGACATTCGGTGACGATTCTCCTCGAGATGTGAGGTTTTAGGTGGCTACACTGCTCAGCTAATCTGCTCGGGAGAGACTGTGATGACCGGAGGGAGAGGCAGCCAGAAGCAGAACTGACCAGGAGTCTGTGCAGTGTTTAACATCCCATCCAGACGGAGGGCCTCAGTGCTAGTGGACGCAGAGACTCCAACATCCTCACCCTCACCACCTCCAATTACCTTTGCCCAAGTCAGTGGCTGGTGGAGGACAGGAATGCCCCTCTGGGAGGGGTTGGCAGAAATGTTTCAAAACTCGGGTTGCCCAATCTTTAGCTCCAGAGGGGAGTCCCGCTTGTCCAGGCAGGTAAAATGTAAGATCCAGGGCCGCGTTCGCAGAATCGAAGATGAGAGGCGCCCAGCTGCTGCCGGGGGAGGGAGGGGCAGCGGCTCAGCTCTGATAAGCAAACTGGGTGAGGACCCCAGACACCAGGCTGTGATAAGACTGTGATCTCCTAGGTGACGCCAATCTAACCAGGAAGCCACTCCCGAGACATGGCGGGGAAAGCAGCAGGCACTCTCAGAGATGAGAACCGGCGACCGGCTTGTGAGAGGTCTTCTGTGCGTCCACCCCGTTCCCCGCCAGGTGCAGGGACGGTCCCGCCACAGCTGACACGGTGAGCCGGGTGCCACCGGGAGCCCTGCCGAGTGAGCTCATGCACTCCCAGTCACTACGGGAGGCGGCCGCTCCCACTGCCCCCTTTCATAGATGAGAAAACAGAGGCACAGAGAAACTAAATCACCTGCCCAAAGCTACACTGCTGGAAGGGGACAGCTGGAATTCACACCCACGCTTTTCCTTTCTTCTTTTTAAAAATTGGCTTTATTGAGATATAATTTACACAGAATAAAACGCATGAGTTTGTGAGTTTCGACACATGTATACAGACGGTGACCATGACCCTAATCATGACACACAGCATTTCCATCATCCCCAACAGTACTCTCCACCGTCAACCCCTCCACCAGCCCCACCTGCAACCACCAGTCTGCTCATGGCCTCTGCAGCTCTGCCTTTTCTAGAATTTCATCTGAATGGTATATCATCCATTATGTGACATTTCGTATCTGGCTTCTGTTACTTAGCACAATGCTTTTGAGACTCATCCATGTTATTTCAAAAATCCGTAATGGTTCATTTTTTGCTTGCCCCTGTACGGACAGAGCACAGTCTGCCTATGCATTTACGCGCTGACCGGGCATCCGGGTCATTCCATTTTTGACTATCGTGCATAAAGCTGTTCCAAACATTTCGATACAAGTCTCTATGTAAATGTAAGTTTTTGTTTCTTTTGTACAAATATCTGGAAGTGGCATTACTGGGTCGTATGATAGACGTATGCTTAACTTTTTGAGAAAGTGCCAAACTGTTTTGCAGCGTTGCTGAACCACTCTGCTCCTGCCAGCAGTTTCTGAGACTTCTAGCAGCTCCGAGTTCTCACCACTACTTGATATTGTCAGTCTCTTTACTGTCATCATTCCAGCGGGTCTGCGGGGGAATTTCACTGTGGTCACAGTGACTAGTGATGTTGAACATCATTTCATGTTTATTTATACTCTTTGGTGAAGTGTCTTTCCAAATCTTATGCACATCAGTAAATCAGGTTGTTTGTTGTATAAGTTCTTTATGTATTCTGTTCCTTTAGCAGATACATGATTTGCAAAAAAAATTTTTTTTTTTTTGTCTTTTTTCGTGTCCGGCAACGGATCGCAACCCTCAGTGTTGCGCCTGTACCAGACCGGGACCGGCAACGGAATCGCAACCCTCGGTGTTGTGCCCGCACCTCGCTCAGCCAGTGAGCGGGAACCGGTCTGTATGTGGGATCCAAACCCTCGGCGGGAGCGCCACTGCGCTCCCAAGCGGCGCACTGTAGCAGTGCGCCACTGGGCCGGCCCCCCCAAAATTTTTTGAATGAAAAACTTGCCTTCTCATTTTTCTGAACAGCGTCTCCTGAGGAGCAAAAGTTTTGAATTTGGATGAAGCTCGATTTATTATTCTTTACTAAACCTTTGCCTAACCCAAGGTCTCTAAGGTTTCCTCCTATGTCTTCTGGGAGTTTCGTAGGTGGAGCTCTTACAGTTGGGTCTACACTCTTTTCCGAGTTAATTTTGTGTGTGGTGGGAGATGAGGGTCGCAGTCACTGTCTGCAGACTTGACAGAGTTGTCCCAGTGCCACCGTGGAAGGGCCATCTTTTTCCCACTGAATTACCCTGGCACCTTTGTCAAGTCAACGGACCACATACATATGGGTCTATTCCTGGACCCGCTCCTGTTCCATTGATTTATGCCTATGTTTCCTATGCCAGTACCACACTGTTTTCATTACTGGTAGCCAGCCTTCTATTAAGTCTTGAAATCGGATAGTGTACATCCTCCAGCTTTGTTTTTCTTTTTCAAAACTGAGTCCTCTGATCCATGAAGACAGTGCACTGCTTCATTTCCTTGGGTCTTTTCTGATTTCTTTCATCAGTATTTTGTAATTTCCACATACAGATCTTGCACATATTTTGTTAGGTTTATATCGAGCTATTTCATGGTTTTTGGTATTATTGTGAGTGACACTGTATTTAAAAATGTCAATTTCTAATTGTTCACTGTCAATCTCTTGTATGTGGATCTCTGCAATTTTGCTAAACAGCCATTAGTTCTAGTTGTTGTATTTTGTATTTTGAAGATGTCTGAGGCTTTTCCATCTCATCATTGGCAAATAAAGACAGTTTTAGTCCTTCTTTTTCAATCTGATGGCTTTTCTTTTTCTTGCCTAACTGACCGATAGGATGGGGGTAAAAGCAAGGAGGGCAGCGCCACGGTCCGGGGTTTGATAGACGCGCCACACCAGCGTGCGATGTTATTGATAGACGCGCCACACCAGCATGTGACGTTACTGATAAATGCGCGACACTGACATATGATGTTACCACGGAGGCAAGTGTGTGAAGTCTGCACAGGAACCCTCCAGTATTTTTGCAACTTCTTTGTGGTTTAAAATTATTTAAAAATAAAAAGCGGTAGGGAGAAAAAGCTGAGGAAAGCAGACATTCTTGCCTTGCTCCTTAGGGGGAAAACAGCCAGTCTTTGAAGTACGAGGTTAGCTGTAGGTTTTGCACAGATGCCGTTTATCAGGTTAAGAAACTTCCTTTTATTCCTAGTTTGCTAAGAGATTTTGTTTTTTCCTTATGGTTTGTTTTTTGTTTTGGCTATTGTACTGGGTGAATGGGTGTTGGATTCTGTCAAATGCTTTTTCCGTAACTTTTGAGGTTATCATGTGTTTTCCTTTTTAGTCTGTTAATATGGTGGATTTCATCCATTGATTTTAGAGTATTAAACTAACTTTGCATTCTTTTGCATAAACCACACTTCATCATGAAGTATGTTCATTTTTAATTATTGCTGGATTCAACTTGCTAATTTTTGCTAAGGATTTTTACATCTATGTTCATGAGAGTGACTGGTCTATATTTTCATTTTTTATAATATATTTGTCTGCTTTTGGTATCAGGGCTCTGGTCTCTCATAAGATGATTTGAGAAGTGTTCCCAACTCCCCAAATCATGGAAGATTATTATTTCTCCCTTCAGTGTTTGGTACAATTCACTAGTAAATCCAGCTGGGCCTGGAATTTTCTTTGTGTGAAAGTATTTTATTTTTGCTTTATTTAAATCTTTTAACATTGGGCCGGCCTGGTGGCTCACTCGGGAGAGTGCGGTGCTGATAACACCAAGGCCCCGGGTTCGGATCCCATATAGGGATGGCCGGTTCGCTCACTGGCTGGGCGTGGTGCTGACAACACCAAGTCAAGGGTTAAGATCCCCTTACCGGTCATCTTTTAAAAAAATAAATAAATAAATAAAAATAAATAAATCTTTTAACAATTTTATTAAGGTATAATTGACCTTAACATTTACTTTTTTTTTTTTTTTTGGCAGCTGGCCAGTACAGGGATCCGAACCCAGTTCCAAGGTGACTTTGGGGAGTTCTTTTTGCAGATGAACTGCACACTGGACACACGAGTTCCTGCCTCGGAGTCCAGCGCGTTGTGGCTTCTTCAGGGAGGGTCAAGAGCTTACTTTCAGTCCCTCTGTCCTCGGTTTGCAGTTTCTCATCCCCTGCCATGCCTCGGCCTGATGAGCTCTGGCTTCATGAAGTGTTCGCACACAGGTCCTTGTCAAGGACGCCACGTCCTTCCTGTTGCTCACAGTCTCCAGAACTCGTCCTACTTGTGATGTTCTTCTTGAGAGCTCTCATCCCTGGCTGCACTGGGCAGGTTCCCAGCAAGGCACAGGCGGTACCCCAAATTAGGAGCATCTCAGGCTTTAGTAAAGGGACTGGTTACAAGGGTGGGAGAGCAGGAGCAAGGGACAGGACAAGGGCAGTGTGTTATCTGGAGCTACCAGGGAGGGAGAGTTACTGGAACCCAGACAGAGAGTGGCCGAGAGGGAGCTGCCTGGACAGGCGATGGACAGGGCTCAGGGACGACTTGTAGCCATCTGCTGGAACTCCCCATGGGATAACCTGTGGGGAGTGGATGTGGTTCACTCAGGTCAGCCACGGGAAGTGAGGTCGAAGGGACAAGGTCGACATTGGCACACTGGCTTTTGAGACACCACCCTCTCTCTGGCTTTCTCCCCCGTCTCTGACCACCCCCTTCCTGTCTCCAGTGAGGCCTCTCTTGCCTGGTGTCTTCCTTTCTGGCATGCCCCAAGTTTCAGCGGTAGGACTTCCACATGTCCTTTGGAGACCCCCTCGGTCCTGCAGATTCATCAGACCCATCAACGACACCTCCGGCCCGAGCGCTACCTTGTTCCCAAATCTTCCAGATGTCTCCACTGGGACTGGCAGCCACAAAACGGGTAACTGAGCTCTCACTCTGCATTGGGTAATTTTTAAAGACCCTTTGCATATCAGTTTGTTCTATATCAAGATCACGTCTCTCCTGTATTCCCTAAGGCGGTGTCCTTCACAATCAGCCAACATAGACCAGGAGACAAGAGACAACTCACATCCCCCTGTGACAATTTATTGTTTACAAAACAAATGGACCCAGCACGGAAGGGACACAATTGTCATGTTGACAGTGGGGAATCTGGAAGAAAAGAAAAAAGGTCACGCTGCTTCTAGGCAACCAGGCTGTGGCTCAGGCGCTGACATTAACTCATCAGCAAGGTCTCAATTTAGTGACTGTCCTCCAACCTTCCTAATTTCATCTGTATTTTAAAAATAACACAGCCCTAACATCATGGACATTTACCAAGGAGGTGGGTCAGAGCACACAACCAGGCAAGGTTAGAAAAGATGAGGGTCTTCCCGGCTATGCCCAGTGACAGCTGAGTTCTAGAGAAACGTGTCACATTCAGTAACTGGTCTTCACCACTTCTGCTACTTGCTTTACGGTGGGAGAGACAGACATCTAGCATGGAGAGGCACCCTTCCTGGCTTCCCTCCCAGCAACCGTGATAGAGCTTCAGGGTGGAAGTGGTCTGTTAGCTGCCATCGCAGGACAGTCAGGGCCTGACCGTCCTTCCTGACCACCCGACCATTGCGGGGCCTCAGCACTCTCCTGAGGGATGTCGTGGGGTGAGGCAGCTCCTGCGGGGAGGAGCACGGTAGCTGACTTCTGTCCCCAGTGCCACTCTGCATTTACCCACAGCGCTGTATGGAGAAGAGACAACAGGGACCAACTACAAGACCAAACTTGCATGAAGAGTTCCCACAGAAGAGAGGTTGCAAAACTCCTGGGGCAGAGGAGAAATAAAGGCCACAGAAAGAAGCCCCCAGGAAACGAGAGGTCTCATTCACCGACAGTCTCCAGAAGAAAGCAGCCCCTGGGTCAAGGGTCACCTGCAGGCAGGCCAGAACCCAGGGTCCCACTCCCGAGTCAGGGAGTAAAAAATTCAAGTCATTCATGAGAGCCGTAAGAGGCATGGCAATTTCTGACGTTTTCCTCATCTGTTGCTGGCCAAGGACTCAGAAAAGTTCATAAACTGCTTACCCATCGTAACTGCTTAACCACACATTCCTCCCCTGCTGGGAAACTACTGTTAACTACAGGACTCTGCTCTGTGTGATAAGATTTGGTGATTCCGTTTTATAAGAAAGGAAATTGCTTTAATTAAAATAAGTTAATAATTAACACTGCCAAGTGCTACAGAGCCACAGAATCTTCCTGAAGGGAGGAGACGGAGTCATGGCCCTACGAGGTGCAGATCGTCTTATGGGAGGCTTGGGAATGAGCCGATGAGCAACGCCTTTCCCTGCACAGGTTCCCAAGGGTCTGCCTTGCTCTCAGACCACTGGGTGTCAGGTCCTGCAGTGTAAACGTCGTCTTTTGCGAGGCTTGGGAATGAGCCGATGAGCAACGCCTTTCCCTGCACAGGTTCCCAGGGGTCTGCCTTGCTCTCAGACCACTGGGTGTCAGGTCCTGCAGTGTAAACGTCGTCTTTTGCCAGCACCGCGAGGGACGGGTATGGTGCCTGGGGCTCACAATGTAGGAGGCAAAGGGGGAGGGTGACAGGCAGGTGCCCTCTCACACACACTGTTGTGTTCCCAGGGTGGGGCACAGCGTGGTAGCACACAGTGACAGTGCCAGAAGTATTTATTGAACAAAAGAAACGGAAAGACAGGAAAGGGAGTCGGATGGAGGACAGGCAGGGTGGAATGCAAACGGATGGGCCCCAGATGAAGACCTGCAGCGACCGACTGTGGCCACCAGATGGCAGCGCTGCTGTTCAGATCCTCGGACTGCACTGGCTGCTCCCACACCAGGGCTGGACCCCCTGTGTTGAGAGCTCTAAACCAGACACACACCTCATAGTTCTGAAAAGAACAAACCAAACACAAGTGCAGTCCTCTGGTTTTTATAAAATTTGAGTCCCGATGTGGCTTAAAACTGTCCACTCCTCAGACTTGCTCAACATCTTAATTTTTAAAATTTAAATAAACTCTATTCCTTCATATTTCACACCTCCGATCCTGGTCTCGGGCAGCAGGAAGCGCCCGTCGAGCGTGAAGGCCATGATGTAGGTGGCGATTTTGCCGCTGTCCTCTTCAGACTTGAGGGCCACGATGATCTGGTCGTCAGTGTTGGGGATGAACTTGAAAGATGAGAAGCCGTGCGTGGGGACCACCTCCCCGACGTGGCTGACGGAGATGTCGCTGAAGTCTGGGGCCGCGCTCAGCAGGAGGTTGGTGCCCTTACGCTCGTCCTCCTTCTCGCTGTAGCGTGCGTGGCTGGCGCGGCGAGGCAGGAAGAACCAGCGCTGCAGCGTGTCGCTCCAGCAGGCAGATTCGTGAATGAGGTAGCCTGGGGACACAGGACAACCCACCGGTCACCAGACACATATTCCTCTCCAGGGCCCAGCCTCCTCCCCAAAGTGCCAGCAAACAGGGACTCGGGGACAACGCTGTGCCGGGTGCTGCAAACCCGAGGGTGTCCCAGTAGAGGCCTCAGAGTCTGCCTCTTCCCCAGCTCTCCACATTTCCTGGAGGGATGTCAATCTGTGCTTGTCCTCGATTTTCCAGAGTCACAGAGCCCAGGCAAGCATGACACAGATGGCGGGGCCCCCCATCTCCCCTGCTGGCTTTCCTGTGGCTGCCAATAAGCCTGGCAGGAGGTCTAGCTTCGCTCTTGCTTCTGGGTGCAAATCAAGGGGCAGGTAACAGGAGAAAGAGCCCAAGGAAAGGGAAAACCCAGAAAGTGTGACTTGTGGAAAAGCTCAGTTGGGGCGGGGAGGCAGTGCTGCACTGAAAGGAAGCGTGGCTCTTCCCCATCTCAGGACAGCAACAGGGAGCTTCTGGGGACTGAGTTCCTAGACCTCGGGCTGATCAGGCCGCCCTAGGCATCCAGACCCCCCACTACAGACCACAACGAGACTCTCTGAAAACGATGAGCTAAGGTGAAAGCACTGCCCGCCCTCCTCTCACACAAGCCAGGGCCAGCTCCTGTGCAAGCGAAGGGGCTGTGGCCTTGGCGAGTGAGGGACGCAAGAGAAAACGGCTCATTTGCCCCAGAACCCGCTGGCCTGAGGGGAGTGACCATCAGAATCAGAGACAGCCAAAGTCATTAAAATCAGGCGTGAGACAAGGCGCAGTGCCTCAGAAGCCAACACACAGGAAGCGCACCCCCAGCGACAGGCTCTGCGGACGCGGCCGGCCGTGGGCACAGTCGCCGGCCTCTCACCTGGCGGTCGGATCCCAGCTGCGGCTCTCAGGGCGTTGTAGCTGGACACCCAGTTCTCGTGGTCCACGCTGCCTCTGTGGCCCACCACCTTCACCCACTCGGGGTTCTCGTTCACCACCTCCCCTGTGGTGGTGGTCCACTCCTTGCCCAGGCCGCCCACGTACAGATGCTCGTCCTTCACAGCCAGCCACTCGGCTTTGAAGCCTGGGGCAACGAGAGGAGGGACCGCCTGAGACCATGCCAGCCCCAGCAGCGACACGAGGGCAGGGGACGGAATAGCCTGTGCAGAGTCCACTTCAGGGGTCCCAGGCAGGTGGGCGCCTACCCTCCCTCCTCTTGTGCTTCCTTCTCACTCTCCTGCCCTCCAGGGAAGATTATACTGTCCCTTGGCAGCTCGGTCTGGGAACTCTGTTGGGACGTCCCCTATGATTGACTTAGCCCCCCAGAGCTGCTGTTCTGCCCTCCCCATGACTCCCATGGGCCCCGCCAGCTGCTCTCGGAGATCTCTGATCCCCAAACTCCCCGTACATCCAGCTGTCACCCCCAACCTCAGGATTATGCTCCAGTGCTAGAAACGTTTAAACAGTGAGAGCACCCTGCAGTATGACCATGTGCCGCGCAGGCCCAGTTACTAATGCAAGTCCTCCTGAGACCCCAGGAAGCCTGCAGTGGTGTTTGGCTTTCTAGAAGGTGCGGATCCACCGTGAGAGTGCGGGCACACATGGAATCGTTTGTCAATTCTTCTGCCAGCATCGTTCCCTCCTCCCCTGCCACCTCCTCTGTGGGAAGGCTCTGGGCCACTTTGGTTTGGTCTTGCCACCCTGTGCCCTGCCCTGTGCAAGCAGTAACTCCCTCCTGGTAAACAGGGCTGATGCCAGAGTCCACCCAAGTGGGGTCACTGCGCTCATACCAGAACTTCCTTCTCAGGGGTTTTCAGAGACAGGAGGTCTGGGCAGCAGAAGTCTACCTTTCAATAAACTGAAATCAAAGTCTTGGTTCAAAATGAGAGCCATCTGACACCATGGCTTCCAAGGTGAGGCCCTGGGTAGAAATAATCTCAGCATGGTCTTAACACACCTTTGAAGACATGAGAAGGGACGTGTTCCCGGAGGCAGCAAGAGCCGCAGTGGGCGTGCCCTGAGCCCTGTCCTGGCCAGAATCCCCCACGCCCTGGCAGGCCTCGGGGGATAAGCTCATACTTCTGGAATGAGTTTGGTGTGAAGTAACCCATGGCTTTTGCTCACGGCTCTGGGGGAACCGACTGTCAGAAAAGAGGGGAGACTCTCCCATCCCATGTCCCTGCCTTCTGTGTGTGAGCTCTTTACCAGGCACATGTATTACTTTCCCTCAGAGCCTCCCCCAACACCCCTTGCACCTCAGCAAAGCCTCAGGAGATGAGACCAGTTGGCCTCACCTTTCTCCACAGTTCCGTCGCCATCGGACAGTATCACCCAGGGCACAGCCTTGGTGCCGTTGATCTGGTAGATGACCCCTGTCCGGTCATCCACAGAGTAGAGTTTTCCATTGAAGATGATCAGATCGGAGAGCTCCATGCCCCTCCCCTTTTCGGCCAGGTGGGATTCCAGGACCCTGTGGTCTCTGTCCCACTCCACCGCCACCTTGTCCCCACTGTCTGACAGGGTCAGGTAGCCCTTCTTCAGGTAACTGAACCAGGTGTTTTCTGCTTGGGCCCTTGACTCCGTGTCCAGGTCGGCGATGACTGCAATTCGGTACCGGATCCCCCCCGGCGTCCTCTGGGGGGGAGAGAGAGGGTAGGTGTCATTGTACCGATCAGCAGGTGCCTGGCCGAGCCTCCAGTTGTGTGCGACGTGGGGGGGCGGCCTGCCTGGGGACGGGCGGTGGGCGTAGAGCAGCCAGAGGACAGCGGCACCCACAAAGGATGGCAGGATCACTCTCCAGCGGGGGCGGAAGCGGGGATCCGCAGCCTTGGTCATGGACGCCAGCACAGGAAGGCTCCCCACACTTATCCGGAGGGAGGGCATAGACTCATTCCATTCCCAGTGGTCAGGGGGTTGCTCGGGCATCAGACTGCAGGTCGCGTGGGACCTGCACACAGGGAGAGAGGGGAGAGCTCAGTGACTGGAAACACAGCCGCTTCTCAGTGACTTGAGGGCACTGTCTGAGGTCTGACTTATCCAGAAGAAATAGTATTTCCATTACTTTGTGGCCATTATTACTTCCTTGGCTTAACTAAACACAGACTCAGCAATATCTTTGTTTGCTCTTATTCAGCAGGATGTGAAATCTTTCCGAAGCAAAATCATTCCACCTTCCTGTTCTAGTTGGCAAGACCGAAGGCTTAGTGAGGGAAGAGGTGTAGTGGGGGCTGGCAGAGAATCACCCGGGGGGGGGGAGGGGCCCCCGGGGGGGGGGGGAGGGGCCCCCGGGGGGGGGGGGAGGTGAAGGTTGAGGGGGCCGG
>NW_007727413.1:46918-56114 GCF_000696425.1 Galeopterus variegatus
GGGGGGGGGGGGGGGGGGGGGGGGGGGGGGGAAGACCGCCCCGGGGGGGGGGGGAGGTGAAGGTTGAGGGGGCCGGGTGGGACAGGAAAATACAGAGGACACAGATCGGTGTTTTATTCAAATGCCACCTCATCCAAGAAGTCCTCCCTGACTGCCCTGCTCCGATGTCACCCTCCATCCCCCGCTTGGCATCTGTCACCACCTGATGTCATCTTCTATAGTTATCAGTGTCACATCTGTCTCCGCCTGTGTGCCAGGCTCCGAGGACGATACCTAGCATGGAGCAGCCCGGTGTTCATTAAGTGAACGAGTCTTTACTCCTCCGGGTTAGGTTCCTGTAACACATACAACGCAGACCCAGGCCAAATAGAAACGCTCTTTGTTGCTGTTTTTTTTGGGCAGCATCTGTCCCCTGCTGCCTTTCTATTAGTGCAAATGACTGTGGGGACCAGAGGCTCTTGCTGCCTGGAGTCCTGCGTGTCTGTGCGTCAGCTCCAGAGGACTGCCGGGCTCACCTGGGGGCCTGACTTGTCCCTGGGCCCCTCCTGGGCCATCCCCTGGGTGTGGTAACGTGGCAGAGCTCCAGGGTCAGGGTGTGGTGGCAGCACCACCACCCCTGCTCGCCTCCTGGACACAGAGCATGAGGGCACGGTGGGGCCACAGAGGCACCAGGTCTGCTCCTGCCCCACCACGGTGAGGCCGTCTGTCTGCAGGGCAGCCACCAAGTGCCCCCAGAACCCACCAAGTTCCAGCCCAGGCAGCAGGAGGTCAGCCTTTGCTGCTGCTTCATCTCTCTCTCCGGCTGGAACCTGACAAACCCAGCCTGAAACTTCCCTTGCTGGGTCCCTGCTGCCTTTGAGAAAAACAACAAACAAACGTGTGACTTATTGGCAGGTGCTGTTCCCACTGCCAGGCAGCGCCTGCGAAGGGCTTGGGGCCCCCACGTACCCAACCACAGGCCCTGGTGTCCCATGGCCGCGGAGGCGCCCTTTCCATGCTGCAGGCTGCTCGGGGATGGAAACTCCGCACCGGTCCGTGTGGAAGCCTGTGCCCTCCCCCCCCCCTTTTGGACAGAGTCTTAGGTTTCAGCCTGCGGGGTCAGGTTCAAGGAGTGCAAAGGTGCCTGCACAGGGCCCACTGCCTGGAGCAAGCCATGCAATGGCAGAGCGGGGCTACTGCCACCATCACACAGGGCACGCCTCTTGGGTGCTGACTCTCCCTGCCCTCCGCCACCCCCACAGCTTCAAAAACCCCACCCTGGGCTCTGAGCTCCTGTATCTCACCTCCTATTCAAAATCCACCTGCGCAACTTATGCACGCCATTTGCAAACTGAAGTCCTACTCTCTCCTCAAGCCTCTTCGTCCCCACATCTCAGGAGTAGTGGTGGTGACGGGGCCGCCATGTATGCAGCTGCCAAGTCGACGCTCTCAGGGGACCCCAGGAGACACACTTTTCTCTGTGAACATTATACTTTGACAGAAAGTTACAAACCAACCCCACAACCTAGCGGTGGCCCCCACCCCCCTTTCCTTCCTGCCTCTCCACCGCTGCAGGCCCTACCCCTGGAAGCTGTCTGCTGTCCACCAGCCCATCCCCTCCCATGGCCACCTCTCGCCCAGCACACAAGTGGCCTCCCCAGTCCCTCTACTGCCACGTCCCTCAGACCATGCCGCTCCCTGCATCAGGAATAACACCCCATTGCTCCCACAGTGTCACCAGAGCCTCCAGCTCAGCTTCCCTTTCCCTGCCAAGTGGCCTCCAGCCATCCCCTGACCCCACAGGTACTTGTCCCGGGTAGGACTCACTGTTCCTCTGGCCAGCTGCTCCCACAGTGTCATCAGGGCCTCCAGCTCAGCTTCCCTTTCCCTGCCAAGTGGCCTGCAGCCATCCCCTGACCCCACAGGTACTTGTCCCGGGTAGGACTCACTGTTCCTCTGGCCAGCATACTTTGGCCCTGTTCCTCGCATGGCTGCCTCACTGTCCTCTTTCAAAGCTTTTCTAAACGTCGGCTCCTCAGAAGGGCTCGCCCCATCACCCCCCTGCGCAGCCCCGCACCCTCCCCCATCACCTCCAGTGTGCCAGGCCACTCCATGCATGGGACAGGCGTGGCTCTCGCTGCACCCCAGCACCTGGCTCACAGTGGGCAGGGTGGACACTCGGCACACAGGTGCTAAAGGAATGAAGGCAAATGCCACCCTGGGTCACTAAGCCACTTCTTCAGCAGCCCCTGGCCTCCCTGCCACCCCAGGCCCCACCTTGGTCATACTGCAAATCCACAGCCTGGACCCAGGGCCGGCCACTGAGTGGCCCGTCCGCCACACCTGAGGCGCAGGTGCAGGGAAGACGTTGCCTGTGTGGACTGCTGTCTCGCAGCATGCTGCGTTGTCCCCCTGGCCCCTGGAACCCTCACACTTGGCCCTGTTCAAGTCCCTCCGCATCACCATCCGCACCTTTGCCATTCCAGTCACATCGCCGGCCACCCTGCTCCCAGCGGGCAGCAGCCACACTGGTGCCCTTCCATGTACCTCACTCCAGCTGCACGGGTCGGCCCCTCTCAGTGCACCATGCCCAATCCTCTGGTTCCTTCCTCCATGCACAGATGTCCACATCTTACCGTGTGATCTCTAGATACACTCTCAGGGACGCCATAAGCACTCAACTACAAGGGTACTTCAAAAAGTTCATGGAAAGATTCATGTTGTCTTTTAACTCCATTCTTTGAGGAACTTTTTGACGGACCCTCCTATTGCTGAATGAATGGCAAATCCGTGAATCAGGAATGAATGAAGACCCCTCCCCAGAGCCCCTGCCCACTCCCGCCCACAGTCCTGGAAGAGCATCACACTCACCCCCTCTACCCTCTTGGCTGCGCTGATTCTGCCAGCACACCAGAGAGCACTTCCCTGGTGCTCTGTCCGTCCTTGAGCCAGGGAGGCCCCTCTGCTGGGCCTCATTCCAGGAGGTTCCTCTCTGTCCTAGGGCTACCTCTTTACCCTCCCAGTGCTGCCAGCTTAGTGACCTGACTTCTCATTCTGAATCTCTCCCGATGACCTCAGCTTAACCTCCACAATGGAGGCCCCCATGCCTCTCTAGCCTAACCCTTCCCCTGAATTCCGGGTAGGTGCACAGGCCTGCTTAACCATGCCCCACAGGCACCTCCAACAGGCTCCTCCCCTGGAATTTACTACCCTGGCCAGGAGGCTCCCAGCCCTCGGGAGCCCTCCTGGGAAGCAGTCCTGGCAGGCAAAGGTACAGGACTCTGCACAGGGCCTGCTACCAGCACCCTCACCTGCATGCCCACAGCTGAGCCAGCCCATAAAGCTGAAAACATCTGCTGTCTGTGCCTTTACCAGAAAAGTCTGCAGATCCCTGGTCAAGACTGTTTCAAACCATACTCTGCAACTGATAGAGTGATTTTTCTAACAGCAAGTCTGCATTACAACTCTTTGAGAGAGCCCAGTGCCATCCAGCAAAAGGACAAACCCCTCAGCCTGCAGAAGAAGCCTCACTTGGCTTCTCAGCCTAAGCTCTGTGAGCTCCCAACTGCAACTCTGGATTGTTCGCAATCCTGAATTCCGTGTCCACACCCGTGCACACGATGCTTCCTCCACCGGGGATGCTCATCTCCTCTGGCCACATGGAACCATCTAGAATTCCCTGGATGTGCCATGACAGTCATGCTTCCACTGTCACTCCTCCCTGCTCCTCCCCCCATGAGAGGCTGACACTGGCCCCCAAGATTTCCAGACCCTAGTCCTGAAATCTTGGAATGCGACCTTGTGAGGCAATCCAGACTCTGCAGATGTGTTGAGGATCATCAGATGGGGAGATTAGCCAGGAAGGCCCTAATGCAGTCACAAGTGTCCCTTTATGAAAAGGAGGCAGAGGGAAACTGACCTAGGTAGAGGAAGAGAAGGCCATGTGACAGCAGAGGCGGGACTGGGGTGATGGGGCCCAAGAGGCAGAAGGGAGTGTGGCTGAGAGGGGAAAAGACCGTTTTCCCTATACCCTTACTCAGCAACAATCAACAATCAACAATCAAGACTGACTTCTGTGACCAAACGGGTGGGGATTTCTCCCCACCAGCAAGCAATCCTCTAATTCAATTCTATTCTGACACTATCTACCTACAGACAGTATTGGATCCCATGGGTTAAGGGCTCAGTCCCCAAGACTGCCCCCCTTCCCACTTCTGCCACCAATCACAAGTAACAAATCATTTCACCCGTACTTCTGACCGACCGGCTGGAAATGGGTTCGGTTAACTTGCTGAGAAGCTCACAGTACCCAGGGAAATACTTGTGTTTACTGGTTTATTACAAAGGACATTACAAAGGATACAGATGAAGACACGCATAAGGTGAGGTGTGGGGGAGGGGGTGTGGAGCTCCCATGCCCTTCCTGGCCGTGACACCCGCCAGGAACCTGCACATGCTCAGCTATCTAGAACCTCCCCGGACCTAGTCCTTTTGGGTTCTTAAGGAAGCTTCATTACAACTTAGACATGATTAAGTCATTAGCCACTGGTGATCAATTTAACCAGAAGTTGGGGGGTGGGGCTGAAAGTCCCAACCCTCTAATCACAAAGTTGGTTCCCCATCTAGAACCTCCCCGGACCTAGTCCTTTTAGGTTCTTAAGGAAGCTTCATTACAACTTAGACATGATTAAGTCATTAGCCACTGGTGATCAACTTAACCAGAAGTTGGGGGGTGGGGCTGAAAGTCCCAACCCTCTAATCACAAAGTTGGTTCCCCGGCAACCAGCCCCCTACTGAAGCTACCTAGGGAAGGCCAGCCATCGGCCAACTTACTAGTATACAAAAAGATACTCTTCAGAGAGTCTAGGGATTTTAGGAGTTGTATGCCAGGAAAGGGACAGGAACAGGACAAAGACCAAATACTTCAAAATATCACCATGGCCCTGGGACACCCTGATTTCAACCCAGTGATACTAATATTAGGTGGAGTCGATACCTCTAAGATACTAACTCCAGAGCTATGAAAGAACAAACGTGTGTTGCTTTAAGCCACGAAGTTTGAGGTAATTTGTGACAGCAGCCCTAAGGAACAAATATACCTGACATGGTGTCCTCTGTGCCTGGGGTGTCCTCTGCAACAGCACAGACCGTACCACACTGGAACACATCTGCCAGCCCACCATGCACTGAGCTCAGGGGGGTGGGCTCAGGGAGCACCTTCCTACCCAGGCCATCTCCAGACTTGCTGCTGGAATCTGCACAAGGCTGAGGTGAAAGGCAGTAGGACTCCCCACACGGCCGACGCCAGGAGGGTCTCTTCCTCCACCTTTTCAGGAATGGTGTGTGACAGGTGGCAGAACAGACAGGTCCAACAGCCGCTGCCAGAGCAGACTCCTCCCCTTCAGGATCCAGGATGGGCAGGAAGCAACGGCGTTATAGCAGCGGAACAGGAGGGCTCTGCTCTTAGCCCCTGCCTCCCAGGAAGGGACAGGAGGGCTCCGTTCTTGGCCCCTGCCTACTTGGAGCGGGCAGCTGGCAGTCACTCTCTTCCCCAGGCCCTCACTCCTGCAGAGAATGTCTTCTCTTCTCTCCCTTCCCCACCTCCAGGGAGGAGGCCTCAGAGCACCCACCCTGTTTACTGTCAAAGTTCACATCCTGGTTGGACAGTAAAGAGCAAAACTCACCAACCTTTACGGGCTCTTCAGCACAGCAAAGACAGAGCCAAGGAGTCAAAGGCTTTGAAATACCAGTGCTAACAGCATCTGAGAGTGCAGGAGGGCATGTCTCAAAGAAACGAACATTTATTTAGGCCTGCTAGGGCCAGGCTCCTTGAAAATGGTATGTGACTCTTTGTTTGGCACTTGCCGAGGCTTACTATTGTACTTGAAGATCCCGTTTCACATCTGGATGGGGTCGGGCAGCTCAAGGAAATCAGGAAGAAAGGAAAACCCCCTGTTTTCCTGTCAAGTGAGTACTTTAGGGAGTACTGAGGCAGCTGCTCCTCCCATAGACAGTATCCTCCTTAAAGGCTGAGATTTCTGCACCTTCCCCACCCCCACCCCCACCCCCTCGGTATCCTGCACACAAGGCACTCACAACTGTTTACTGAATCAGCTTAAATACAGTTCAGGATAACTTATTTTTCAGCCCTGTTTTTAAGTCAACTACCCAAGAAGAGTGTATCAGTTTTCTCTTGCTGCTGTAACAAGCTACTACAGACGTGGCACCTTAAACACCACAAACTTATTATTTCACAGCCCTGTGGGACAGAAGTCTGACTCGGGTCTCACTGGGCTAAAACCGAGAGCTGCGATCGTGGAGAATCCCCTCCCTGTGTCTCCAGCTTCCAGAGGCTGCCCATGTTCCTTGCCTGTGGCCCCTTCCATCGGTCCCTCCTCCACCTTCAAAGCCAGCAATGCTGCATCTCTGTGTGCCTTTCTGCCTTCATTTCCCTCTCGCTCTTTTCCTGCCTCCGTCTTCCACTTTTAAGGACCCTGTGATTACGCTGGCTCACCAGGAGAATCCAAGATCATCTTCCTGTTTTAACCTCGGCTGATTAGCAACCTCAATTCCCCTTTGCTGTGTAATGTGACATATTCTCAGGTTCCAGGGTTTAGGACATGGGCATCTGCCACCCACAAGGAGGGAGATGGGGAAAGAGCCTCCAGCTTTTTCCAAGGGCCAGGACAAGGCCGTCTATGGGGTGGGCAGTGCAGCTTCAGAACCCTCTACAGTCTGCGTTTACTGCATCACAATAGGGCCGGGTCTGCTCAATTTGTATCATCAGGGTCACTCTTGGAGGAATTTTTAGCCAAAAAATGACGTTCCCAGATGAAAGTGCCTCCAAAACAACATATCATAGTGCCCTTTTCCAGAGTGCTTGAGAATAAGGGGATGCAATAATCCCCCGAGAGACCCAAATCAGAGCTCACTTTCACAGACGGCGCAGGCGCACCTGCACGAACCCTCCTTCTCATCTTGTGCTGTCCTGTATCAGGCTCCTGGGACACAAAGACAGTATCACTGGGACTTTCGTTCCACCCAGTGAGACAAGACCCTGAGAGCCCTTCCGACGGCTACCAATCTCACACTCACCCCACATCCTTGCTCAGCACAGCCCCCATACTTGACTTTGGCAGTTCCCGTGGCACCTTCCCCACGATTCAAGAAAAATGTTGACCAAAAGAAAAAACTGAACATCTCCCACACAGATTTCTCTATTATCAGGACTATTTTTTCCTAATTGTCTTGACTTAATGAAAAGGAAAAGCAACGTAAAAGTTCTTAAAAATCAATATAAAAGTCAATAAAAAATCAATATAAAAATGCCCTTAATGTGGGCATTTAATGAGAGCTTTCCAGGAAATCTTGACAGTACAGAGTACACCAAAGGGAAAAGAATCAAGGCTGTGTCTCCCTCCTCTCCCAGCACCCCTGGTACCATCATACAAAGACAGCAGAGGGATGACTTCCCTGTTACAGTACTGACCCATTTCAGGACTCTGGACAAGAGTCCCAGGGCTCAGATCTTCTTGAAAGAGGAAACGCTAGAGCATTTCTACAGCTGCTCTACACAGCTGCCATGAGGACTGCCTTGATGCTGCTCAGAAAGTCCTGAGGCTCAGGTGACAGGGCCATGTAAATTCGCAGGAGCCTGCTCACGCGCAAACACCTCAAAAGCCACATTAGGGGAGTGGGTGAAAATACCACCAGAGCAAGAACTGCTCCTACTGTACCAAGGGTCTCTTCTCATGACCTCTGCTGCTCGGGAGGCATGACAGGTTAGGTGCTGTTAGGTGGGAGGGTAAACATCTTCCCCAGTACCAAGAGCTTAAAGCAACACATTTACTAAGTTACTGTGGGCTATGAAATTATGGTTACAGCCTTAGGGGGAAAGAGACTTTTGGCTAATAGAAGGTATCAAATGATCACATTCACACCTCGACTGAGGGATAATATGGTCACACAAAGTAGTCCTATCCGGTTACAAGTATGTGACTTCCTCCACCACCTTGTGACATAACAAAAAAATCTGCTCTGACCAGATCAGCTAAATTATAGTGCCTTGGGAGATCTGGGATAAGCCAGTAGTCACGTCCACCTGTCCTGGAAAATGTTATCATTCGACCATTTTTACTTAGAAACAGTCGGGATAGCACTTAAAAGTCATAAACTAACCTAGAATGCTTCTTGAAACCCCTATTCTAGATGCCTGCATGTAGAATGTCCGTAACCTAGTAACAATCCTAAATCTATATGTCATGTACGACCAGTAGAAGAACCGATTAGGCAGGGCTGTCCTCTCTCTCTCTTTTGATCCTTCTCCCTTGTTGTGATTATAAAATTCTAAACTCTGCTGGTCCTCTTCAGAGCGCATTTCTCAGAGTGACCTGACCTCTATGTTTCTCCACTTGCAACTGTCATATTGGCTCAGTAAATCCTATGCATTATATGTTTTGCCTCAGTTTCTTTAAGGTCAACAGACATATCATCATCTTTTATGATCAGGTTAATATGGACAAGAAAAAGAGAGAAGACCCAGAATTCTGTCCCCAGACCGTTATGGTGGCCTTGTGACGATGACTGGACAAATCCATGCTTCACCTAAGTCCTCTCCCTGAAGATGTTCTGGGTTGCACCGGGCAGGAAACCCTTGCCACATCCAGAGGGGAAAGGTTGGCTTCCTCAATGTGCCTTTCAGCAGGGCACTTGGGCATGAATAGAAGGCTCATTGAGGCTAGCTGGAACCAGAGAGGAGCCCCACCTGGCTTCAGGCTCTAGCTGGACCGGTCTGCAGAGAGGCCTAGGGGGTGGGGCTGGAAGGAGGGTCTGCGGCCTAGTCCAGAGGGATCTTTCTCGACAAAGATCCTCAGAGGGAGATGAAACGAGCTGCAGAGACTCAGCAGCTCCTGGAGGACCACGGCACAAGCTTCCTTTCCAAGGATCCTTCTGTGACCCAACACTTTGTTCACGTTTTGTCCTTCATACTGAAGAGCCACCCAGATTCAGTCGACATCAACGGATTCATGTTCCCAAACCTATGCTTTGTTGAAAGCATGGCAGGAAAAGCCCTTGAGTGTACAACCCCAAAACAGGAATGAGAAATGGAGCTGGTGAGCTATGAGACTCTGGTTTTCCAGGGGTCAGTCACGGGGAAAGGTGCTTGAGAGAGATGTGTTGGCTGGAGGCAGACAAGAGTGATCACAGGTGCCTGGTG
>NW_007727413.1:57457-61557 GCF_000696425.1 Galeopterus variegatus
GCGGAGGGGGGCGCGGAGGGGGGCGCGGAGGGGGGCGCGGTGCACCCCCAGCACCTTCCCATCCTGTCGTTCTGGAACTCTGACCGAGTGAACGTGGGCGTGGGGGCGATGGAGGCTGTTTGCATGGAACTGCCTTGAATCTGTAGATGAATGGGGAAGAGGACTGAGATTTTTATGATATCGAGTCTTCCATCGGAGAGCACGGTTTTTTCCATTTATAGGACTTGTGTTTTTTCTATAAGGTTTTGTAATTTTTCACTCCACAGTATAGTTTGGAGTAGGTGGTTCTCTATCACTATACGGAGAGCTGCCTCATTCTGTGAACAGCTGCCGGGTATTCCTGGGGTGGGTGGACCGTGATTCCTTTCACCAGGCCCCCGGTGGTGTGCTTTTAGGATATCTGTGATCTTTTCGTATTACAGCAATGGTTCAGGGACAGCTTTGAACTTACTTGTTTGAGCACAACTGTAAGTACACTATACCTGTAGGATCAATTCCCAAAAGAAAGGTTGCTGGGTCCAAAGGTTTCTGCAGACTGTCAGAGGACTCCCCTCCAGAGAGGCGGTGTCCTGAGATCTCTCCCCTTCAGGTCGACGATGAACCGATGGTCAAACACAATTAGGTCTTCGTTGCGTCATTGGAGACTTCACCATGGCCTCCTTCTGGAGACTCTCTCCTTTTGTTTCTGTGGCTCTGCATAAAAGACGAAAGATTCTTCCCTTGAATCATCCCTTCATATGTTTACTTACTGATTAACTCACTCGTGCATTTCGTAGTTAAGTGCTTCGAACTGTGCAGTCCACCAGGGGGCCCTCCTCCCACTTTATTTATCAATCAAAATATCGTATAATCATTCAGTCAATGCCTATTTGTGTAAATGAAAGCTTATTACCAAAATAGAGGAGTGTCGGGCTAGGGGTCAAACCCTTCAAACCTGTTGTACGGAAGGGGTCATAGACCCCCTCACGTGCCAGGCTGAGTCACAGACCCCTCACATACAGGTCACAAGCTAGGTAATTGGAAAAGATCCTGGGAGCCCGTTGGCAGAGTTGACAGGTTCACTCCAAAGTGAGCTCAGTCCCCAGCTTCCTCAGCAGCAGCAGCAGCAGCAGCAGCAGCAGCAGCTCACAGCAGCCTCCCGTAGCAGCGGTGGTGGCCTCTGGGAGCATCCCAGGTGCTCTGGCAGCAACAGCCTCCAGCAGCAGTAGCAGCCTCCCTGGGCCCCACCCCCCGCGGGCATCCCGGGGGCAGGGGGCCCAGTGGATCAGAGCCGTTCATCCTTTATACTTAAGTCCGATAACCCAGGACACCTGGGTGGAGTCAGACAACCAAAGAACACCTGGGTGCACATGTGCAATTACATTAGACAATAACCAAGGAACACCTGGGTGCATGTGCATATTTACATTTACATCAAATGCTCGGTAAGATTCTGAACATCTGAGGGACCCTGACCATTTACCTTCACTTTCTCTACAAGGAGTAAGTGTTCAGAGATGGAGAAACTGAGACACAGGAACATCAAATGGCATGGTTAAAGCTGAAAAGCCTGTAAATGGCAAAAGTAAGGCTGCAAGTGTCCTTTCTCATCCCTGACCTCTGGGGGAGAATTCCTTGGAGAGGGATCTCCCTTGCTCCTGTACTTTTCTCCAGGTGTGAGGATCATAAAGAAGCAGATTAAGCTGGTCTGTCCTTGTAGCTGCCAGCCCTGATCTCCATCTGCACGGAGCCTCCTGGAACATGGGCAGTACTGTCCAGGGAGCAGCGAGCGTGGGCCAGTGGCCAAGGAGGCTGGTCTGGCTGCCAAGTTTCCACTTTTCCATCTCAGCAACTTCTTCAAATCTCTGCAGAGACTCCCCCCCACTGACCTGCACTCCCTTCCCCGCCCCCCGGTGGTGGGATGCTACTGTCTGATACTGCCTGTCACTACCCTTTCGAATGGAATTCAAAAGTTTGCAATACCAGTCTCTGCCCTTGTGGGATGCCTGGGCAGCCCAGCCCAAAATAGCTAGGAAATGCAGGAAGTTAAGGCCACATTGGGAAGAATCACAGTGCTGCTAATGACATGCTGTGCTTATCTGGAACCGAGTGTCTTAGACACTTTAACCGAGGTCACATAGCTTTTTCCAAGGATGAGAAAACAGACACAGCATAGCAATGACAAGCCCAGGGAGGGAGGAAGAGCTGCCCAGTTGGGGAGGGCACAGAATGTGCTGCCTCCTCTGCCAGGGATTCCAGGGAATGTTCCATCCCCTGTGAGTCTCAGGGCTTCATATCCCATGAACTGCCTGTGTCTGAGAATATGGAGTCATTGGTAATATTCAGGAAGCCCTTAGGGGTTTTGGCCCAGAAACTCTTGGTAGGTGTGAGCTGGGAATTCCACGATGGGCGTGGCTTACAGTTCATTTAGGAGCCTGAGACAGAGACCTAGGGGCTCAGTCTTTCTGATTGGGTTTGACTTCTGACCTGTCATCACAGGGCTTATGAAATCTCCCCCACACTGCTGCTGGTTCTTGTTTTTTATCTATGTTGTTGTGTTGTTTTTTTTTTTTTTTTGGCCATCAGTCTTGTCCTAGGATTCACAGGGACTCTGACGCACAGGAAGGTATTTACTAGACTGAGAACATTCTGGTTCTGGTTGCTTGGGGGTCCCTATGGCCAAGGTGGAAGAAAAGCAAGTAGTCTCCAAAATCATTCCTTGCTTGCCAAGTTCTCCATCTTTCCTACTTACAATTTTAAAGCAGAAATGAAGTTGATGACCAAGGACGTTAGGATCTTGACGAGCTCTCTGTGTTGGTGACATGTTTTATTTCTTTTACAGAGTACTGGCTTGCATTCTTTGGGAGCTGGCCTGGTGACTCTTTGCCCATCTTCCTCTTGACTTAAGTTGTGGCCATAGTGGCACCACCGAAGATGTACTCAGACCTTGATTCCTGTTCTTTGGAATTTCTCGTGCCTGTGAGCCTCTGTCTCCCACTAAGATCTTGGAAAACCCCAGGCTCCCTTTGCTGCATTTAATACACTCTTCCCCCCCACCCCCCAGTTTTCTGCCTCCAGGAAAATGAGTAATCCCTTTTCTAACCTCTTGGGAGATGTGGGGACTCAACTCAAGAGGAGGGAAGGAAGAAGATTATACTTATAATAATGATAGTTATAATGAACATCACGGCACTTTCTATCTGCTCCGCCCACCCTTTTATTTATTTTTTTAATTTTATTTATTTATTTATTTATTTTTTCCTTTTTGTCTTTTTTCATGACCGGCAACGGATTGCAACCCTCAGTGTCACGCCCGTACCGGACCGGGACCAGCAATGGGATCGCAACCCTCAGTGTTGCACCCGCACCTCGCTCAGCCAGTGAGCGGCCGGTCTGTATGTGGGATCCGAACCCTTGGCGGGAGCATCGCCGCGCTCCCAAGCAGCACACTGTAGCAGTGCGCCACCGGGCCGGCCCCCACCCTTTTATTAATCATGTGAGAAACTACAGGTTCACAGTCGCTCATCCAAAATCCCTAAAACACAAAAAGCTCTGAGAACTTACTTTTTCCCTGAATTCGGCACAAACAAATTTGACAGAACAATACGACATGCACTGTTGAGACTGTCAATGGCCTTTATTTACGTCACTGCAGAATATTCGAGTGTGTGCTGAAGGGGGTGCTGCCGACTGGGGTTAGGTACTCTCTGTGATATTTACATCTTACCCTGAACACATCTGGCCTTGTTGGTTCCAGAGAAGAGATACTGGGCCTGTCTCTGCTTTGTAGAAAAGGAAACTAAGGCCCAGTGTGGTTGGGTAGCAACCCCAACCCGTGCCAGGGTAAGACACAGAGCTGGGACTTAACGCCTCCCACTGGCACGTGCCAACCAGAAGAGATGCTCCTTCGACTCTATTTCTAGAGTTTTGCGCTGTGTTGAGCCACTGAGTTCATGTCCTGGAGTTATGTTCAAGATAACTGTCTTTTGGTTCTTCCACACCAAAGCCATCTTGAGTGCAAAAGAACAAATCTTCCACCTTCTGCATCATTTTGTCTTCCGAGCTGTGTGCCCAGCTTTGTGAAATCTGGTATTGGTCCAGAACGTCAGTAAGTCTGAGGC
>NW_007727413.1:61863-70723 GCF_000696425.1 Galeopterus variegatus
GAGCTGTGTGCCCAGCTTTGTGAAATCTGGTATTGGTCCAGAACGTCAGTAAGTCTGAGGCTCCCGGGTAGGACAAGAGGAGCTTCCCCATGGCATTTAGTGATTTTCCTGTTCACAGAGCTCCAGGAAAGCCCCAGATTCTCTAATGACTTGACCAAGGGCGGTAGGGGCCGTGTAGATGTGTCCTGCCCAGTTTTTCAGCTTCTCTTGTTGTCGTCTCTGGTGTCACTGCAGCAAAGGCTATCTGAGGACAGAGTGACCAACCTAAGGTCAATCAGTGTGCTGGGCCTTGCTCTGGTTGGCTGGGAAACTCCCTCATGTCACTTACAAGAAAGAAGACAAGCTTATCTCTGCATTTTCCTGTTTCGATAAGCAACCAGGGATGTAAGTTTTGCCAAGCCTCAGGCGTGTATGCCAAAAAGCATGAGCCATCCCGAGTCTCCTAAGGCTAGTGAGGCTGCAACTCTCATGGAGGCTCATTGACTTAATCATCTCAGCAGATGTGCTGTAAGTTCTCCCTGGTGCTGGAAGGCTCGACAGCATTTCTCTTTCTACGCACAGTGGGGGCTGGGCACGGCAGCCAGGGTTTCCGTGCAGTGGCCACGGGCCCTCGCCGGCTGCCTCTCCCGACAGAGCCTCACCTTCTCTTTCCATTTCTGTCCACTCTCAGCTCTACCTGGATGCCAGCCTAAGCCCAGCCTTAGGGCAAGAGGAGGTGGAGGGAAAGTGAAGGAAAATGGTCAGGGCCCCTCAGGTGTTCAGAATCTTGCTGAGCATTTGATGTAAATAGGCGCGTACACCCAGGTGTTCCTTGGTTACTGTCTAATGTAAGTGTGGATGTGCACCCAGGTGTCTTGGGTTATGACTTGAGTGTAAAGGACAAGTGGCTCTGATTCACGGTGCACCCCCGTCCCCCACCTCCGGGATGCCCCTGGGTGGGGGGGCACAGGGACGACGCTACTGCTGCTGGAAGCTGTTGCTGCCAGTGCCCTTGGGATGCCCCAAGAGGCCACCGCTGCTACTGCTGCTGTAAGCTGCTGCTGCTACTGCTGAGGACTGAGCTCGTGTCACCTGTCAATGGCTCCCGGGATCTTTCCCAATGACCTAGCGTGGACCTGTGTGTGTGAGGTCTATGACCCAGCCTGGCAGGTGAGGGGTCTGGTGACCCAGTCTGTACAATGGGTTTGAGGGGTCTGAGTCCTAACCCTGACAATACAAATGGAAACTTAGTGTAACTAAAATAGTGAAATGTTTGGCTTTAGTGATGAATTGCCTAACCAGACAATTGGCGTAGTCGTGTAGCAATACAGGAGGGCATCAGACATGCACACTCTTCTTTCTCCCCTTTGGATTCTTTTAGCCTTTCCAGATATGGGTGCTGTGGAGGAGGGGAAATTCCAAGGCAAGGAATTGTGAAGTGCAGCCTCCTTGTTTTGCCCTGAACATCCCAGACCAGCATCCCTGTTTTTACGTCTCCTGTCCACATGTAGCCAGAGAGAGAGGCCCTCGGAGGAGTGATTATACAACAAAGAGTGCAGGTACGACATCCAGGCCAGGAGCAGATTGGAGAACATAGGAGCAGGGGCCCAAAACAAGCCAGAAAGAAGCAAAAATGAAGGAACGTGGTTATTGTCAGAGCAGAGTTTTGTTCCTCTGGGCAGATCCTGCCCTTCTAGTGCTGTGATAAGATTCTGGAACAAGCTGGTCTGACTCAGCGTTTGGGGATTGTAGATGGGGCCCTGACCACGGGTGGCTCTGGTGAAGCCTGGGGCAGTGACTGGGATGGGAAACCGGCTGAAGGACGTCTCGCTCACAAAGAACATTTTTATGAGGTTGAGAACATGTCAGTTTTTCACATCGAGGAAGGCGAGACTGATAGGAATTGCAGAACGCTGCAGCCTCTCAAGCCCCACCGGCCCCACCCCTGCACTCACGCTGTTCTCTGGGAAATCTACACCTTCCAGGCCAGGGTTCCTTCCTGACCTTTGGATCACCGAGCTCTCAAGACTCTGAAACTTGCAAAAATGCACACGTGTGTACACACACATACACATACACACACACACACACACAATTTGGCATTCTGTTGTAGGGGGGTTACGGACGCCCCCAAACCTGTCCGTGGTCCCCAGGAGGAGCCCCCCGTGGATGGTGTATCTCAGGTCTGCCAGTGTTTGGATACTTGATCCCACTGGGTTGGCTACAGGGGACCCCTGAGCTCCGTGAAGCCCATCCCCCTGCTACCATAGTAACTCAGAGCTCTCAGCCTTCCTGGGCACCCCCTTCCCCCGCAGTGCGGGGCATCCTCGTCCTGGGCTCCCAGCTGCCTCCACATCTGGATGGGCCTCCGGACACACGAAAGTGGCCATCGCCACTCCCAGCTCTCTAGGGAGGGCAGCGGCTGGTTTCCTCCTGCCCGGCTGGGCACACACACAGTTAATCCTCGGAGGCTGCTGTTTGGATAAAATGCGCTGGGAGCGTTCTAGGCTCCTCGGCGCTCACATCTGGCTGGGGTTTGCTCTTTCCGTGTTTGTCCCATTTTCTCCGTCTCTTCCTTGACTTTCGAGAAACCGCGTTTCCGCTTCTGGCCACAGAGACCTTGGAGCTGAGAAGATAAAGGTGCTCGCACCTCCCCTCCCCACCCCCCTTCTTTGCGCCTTCTTCCCCGAGGACTTTTCCTCCCTGCTCCGTCTCCTCCGACAAGTCTGTGCTTCCCCCGCGACCTGGCCGGGAGGAGGCTCAGCCGCTGGGAGATGCTCTAGGAGGCCGCGGTGAGGACACGGCTGGCGTGGCCCGGCTGGAGCAGAGGTAGGTGGCCCGGAGGACGGGACAGAGCCGGGAGGGACCCAGAGCCACTCCAGCTCCTGTCTTCGTGGCTTCAGCCTGGTTGCCAGAGCTGGGCTGAGCAGACACCTCTGCCAGGGAGGACGATGAATGCAGTGGGAGGGGCCAGGTTGGCAGTGGCAAAGGGGCAGAGAGACCAGAAGTTTCCGGGAAAGCCCTGTGTCCTGTTCTGCCAACTCCCCTTCCATAGATGAGGTTCCATCGAGAGTCATGATCTCGGATCCGCTTTGACTAGGGAGGAGGCGAGCTCTTCTGCGGATGGATGCTGTCGGGAACAAATGTACCTTCCCCCCAATTTCTTGTGGGGTGTTTATCTTGCTTCATTCTTCTCTGGTGCTTTTCTGAGGGTGTAGAAGGAAAAACCGTGGAATCCATGCCCGCCTCTGCAGCTGGTAGGGACCCCCAACCCCATCCCAATATCACTGGACCATCTGAGAGCCAGGTCTGTCCACTCCTGTCTGTGGCCAACCTGGACCCTGCACAGAACAGGAAACATTGACTTTGGCCTCCAAAACTAACAGCCTTGATGCTCCTGGAGGGGACCCAGCTTGGGCAGGAAAATCAATGTCCCTTTCCCTGGAGACCCTTGTGGGAAGTGAAGCTGCCTGTGCCGCTGAGAGTGGTCCCTGGTCTGGAGCCTCTGGACAGCACAGGCTGACCCACCGCCCACCATGCAGGTCGGCATGGCACCTCCACGGGCACAGGTGTGGTCCCCACCTGTTAGCCTGGGCCCGGCCGTGCTGGCCCCCACCTTGGCTGTGTCCCAGCTCTGGAAAGTCCCTCTGTCTGCTTTAGGCACTCATGGGCCGACCTGACCCATCCTTGCTTGGAAGGGAGGAGGAAGCTGCTGCCGGTGTGATTTGTTTCCACCTCTTCTAGTTCACCTGGTTTCTGGGAACAGGCAATGTGACACACTTGGAGCTTTCTCCTTACCAGCATTGAAAATAAGAAATGTCTTGAGAAACTACATTTTTTCCACCGCCAGCTACTTCCTGGGTCCCCGGGGAGTGAGTGACGTCCTTAGAGGGCTGCTCAGCCTGTTTTCTTAGTGCAGGAAAGTACACACTCCCAGGCGGGTGGTGCAGCCACATGCTGCCTCACAGACAGATGCACTTGACCGTTGTGTGTGCTGCCGGGAGGGGAAGCACATCCTCCCTGGGGTCTGCTCAGTGTCCCTGCCAACTGGAGAGGAGGGACGAGAGACAGGGCCATGGGAAGCAGAGGGGAGAGAACACGCGGGAGCTTCCCAAAGCTGAGGGATGACCTCACAACCATGGCAGTGGCGTCAACAGTGGTAATGGTGGCCACGGTTGTGTGTTTCCCACATGGCGGATGCTGAGCAAACGTTGATTCTAACAGTCCCATCAAGGGAACGCTCACCATGGAAACCTCGGAGGGGCTCGTGGCTGGCCCAAGCTTCCCTAGCCAGTGGGTGGAAGACCCAAGACTCAAATCTATGTCTTCATCCCCAGAGCCTGTGCTTGTAACATCCACCTGTGCTGGGGACACCAAGCGTAGCTCTCCAAGCTGAGGCTGGCACCCAAGCTCCTCAGGTTTCCAAGTTTCCCCTTCCCAGCCGCCAATTGAGAATGCAGGAGGGACAGCAGGTCTGCTCCCCAGGGACTCTCATGGTCCTGTCTCCCTTGCCTCTCCTCCTCCTGCCACCTGGAGTCCCCTGTGATGCCGAGGAAGGGAGTCCCCATGAGCAGCAGCTCGGGAGGCTCAGGAGGACTTGGGTGGGCTCCATCCAGCCACAGGACGCTGCTGCCCCTCTGGGGCAGATGCAGCCAGCCAGACCTGGGGTGACCCCTGATGTCCCAGGAAGGGCACAGGCAGCTCCCCCTTCATTCCTGGGATGTAACCTCCCTGTTCAGGACAACCAGCGCGGCAGAATTTTTTCAGAACATGCTTCTTTCTGTTGTTCTTCCTGGTGCCTACCCCTGCCCCCCCCAGCTGTAATTAGCATGACTCATAAACCAAATATTCTGGCATTGAACTTCACCCATCAAAACAAAGATGAAAAGAGTTTCATAGACACAGCCATGCTGTGGCCATGGGAGCTTCCCATCTGCGTTCTGTGTTCCAGGCTTGGGCCCTGGTATGGGTCCCTGTTCCTGGGCGGGGGTGGCTGAGGCTCCGGGTCCTGAGGGGTGGGGTGGAAGGTGATAGAGCTCCAGGAAAGGCAGGAAGAAGAGGAGGATCTGAGGGCCGGCCCGTGGCTCACTCGGGAGAGTGTGGTGCAGACAACACCAAGGCCACGGGTTCGGATCCCGTATAGGGATGGCCGGTTTGCTCACTGGCTGAGCGTGGTGCTGACAACAACAAGTCAAGGGTTAAGATCCCCTTACCGGTCATCTTTTAAAAAAAGAAAAAAGAAGAGGATCTGTGACAGTCCCCATGCTCTGCCAACCGCTTTGGGCCCACTCGGCCTGACCATCCACTGTCCCCAGGAAAAGAGCGGCTGTTTGGGGCGTGGCCTCCTCCCTTGCCTTGTGAGCCCCAGAGATGCTCAAGTGGGGGTGATGGCCCCCGAAGATCTGCATCTTGGTTGCTTAACTGCCACATGGGCCGAGGGTAGTTCTCGTCCCTGCTTCACCCACTGAAATCGCCTTCTGCTGATGTCAAGGGACACGAGGTAGCTCTCTGGACAGGACCCTGCCATCTTCTGACCCATTTGCGTGGTGTGAGAAATCGCCCACTTTGGAGAGCAGTCTGGAAGAGCACGATGAAGCTCCACAGTGCGTTTCCTTCATGCTCTCTGGGGCAGCCCTCGAGCTGGTCTCAGGAGCCCGGGATGCTCAAGCCCTGCCTGGGGGCCTGCAGTGGGCCCTGGGCCTGCAGGGCCAATCCCAAGCATAACCGTGGACATGCGGTGTCAGGCTCACGCTTGTCGCCTGCCCCGAGCCCTGTGGTGGAATGCTGCAACTGCTGCGCCTGCTTCACCGTGGGGGGTGCTCATGGTGTGAGCAGGAGAGGGTCTCTTGCACCCTTTGGGAGGAATCCAGGTCCCAATTGCATGGTGCTTGTGCATAGGCCATAGGAGTGGCTCTTGGTGCATTGACACCCTCTCAAGCTGCCTGTTACTGCCTCACTTGATTTCCAGAACTGGGCTCAGCATCTGAGTGTGGCTCAAAGGGGGATATTGTGGGCAGGGACAGGGGATGCCCCCTCACAGTCCACCAGGATGTCTCTGGCTTGCATCTGAGGCTCCTGGAGTCAGCCCCTTCTCCAGCTGTGGACAGGGCTGGCACAGACCTGCAGGTCCTTCCTGGGGTACCCGCTCTGTCCAGGACAGCTGTTGGAATGGCTGGGCCTCATGTCTGACTATCTTCCTGGCTTCTGTAGGAATTTTTCCTGAAATGAGACAGAGCAGAGCAGGAGAGTTCCGGCAGCATAACCAGCACAGCAGAATTTTTTCAGAACATGCCGAAGGCCATGAGCCAAGGAGAGGGGAAAAGAAGTAGACAGGCAGGACAGGGGGAAATCAAGGTCCCTGTGCCCTCTGCAGGTCAGATGCTGCTCTTGGCCATTGCTAAAACCACACTTGGTGTAATGCCCCCAACCCTTGGATTTGGGTTTCACCCCCTCCCCCACCCCCAGTGGGACATCTGGTTACCAGCCGCCCTCTGCCCTGGAGACTGGGGAGGATAAAGGACCTCGCCTGGGAAAGCTGCCAGCCCTGGCTAGGCTGAGCCCGGTGACTCTGCCCTGCAGATTCATGGGGCTGGTCTTCAGAGCTGGGGACTAGTGTATGCTCGGACACACTCAACCCCATTCTCTTTGTGAAGTCTAAAGTGGGATCTGGTGAGAGATGGGGGATCTGGGTGGGTTTGGGGGTGGCCATGGGACTCTTGGGTCTTCTGGCATTCAGGGCAGTGCCCCTTAGCCCCATGAAGGTATGTCTCTGAGGGCAAAATACATGGTCCTAGAAGTCCCACAGAGTGTTTGATCAGCTGTGGATATTGGATTGAGGTGACTCTGGAAGTAGCACCCGCTGTGAGCCTGGTCGGGGCTGCTAGGGGGGTGGGTGAGGCCCGATGCCCACCTCCCCTTTGGTCTGTCCTCTGCTCCTGCTCCCTGTTCCTGCTGCCCAGTGGCCCCAACAGTGGTGCCCACCCAAGCCCGACCCCAGACCCCTAAGGAATGGGTAGGCAGAGCATGCAAGCTGCCTCCTCCCCCCCTGCAACATTGATCATGCACATCCTTCCGGCTGACGGGATGCAGACCCCAGTGCCAGCCAGTGCAGGTCGGCTGCTACCCGTCAGAGGGCGTTGGGAGCGGAGGAGACCGTTTGCATGCCTGCAGAATGTGTCTCCTCCTCCCCTCTTCAGAGCCTACCCGTGTGCTGTTCTCTGTCTGCCCTGCAAAAGCGATGCCCTGAAAACGTGCATCCAATGGGCCGCTCCGCCAAAGCCACTTACATTTTAAGGTGTGTGTATGTGTGTGGAGGGGGTGTTTCTGGTGATTCTGTGCCTAAATCCAAAGGAATTAAATTCCAGTTGTGGGTTTTAAGGTGCTCGCAGACTGGCACCAGTGAGATCTTAGCACATTGCCTCGATGAAGACAGCTAGGTATACCGCAGTGTCCTGCACATTCCTGGCATACAGTAGATGTTCAGTAATGCTCTGCTGAATCAGTGGGTGCAGGGGCTCAGCTGGTGGGTATATTCCTTGAAGCCAAAGGAGACTGCTGCTGTTCTAGCTATGACCAAGTAAGCCAACTGGGCGGCACCCTAAACCTGAGCCCAGCATATAGGTCGCTGGATGTGATTTGGTAGGAGGAGCCTGCGGTATCTGGCATCTTCTGGAGAACCCTAGGGTGAAGGGGAATGTGCTTTGCTGTCAGGCACACCTGGGTCTGATCTGAGCTCCAGCACTCCCTGCTGGGGGCCTGGGGCAGGTGGCTCCACCCCTCTGATCCCATCTGCACATCTGTAAAGTCGAGGGGGCATTTTAAGAATCAGGCTCAACAGTGTACAGAAAGAACCATGCTCAGAGCCTTGCGCATAGTAGGTGCTTAAATCAATGGCAGCAGGGCTTTGTCAGAAGGAATCTCTGGAAACGATGGGACTTCTCCTGGGTTCGTGAACTTGCAGAGGAGGGCGCTGAGGTTTGGCTCCGTTCCCTTCCGTTTCACGGCTGCAGGCCACTGGCCCTACTCAGCTCCTTTGGGGGCAAGGATGGCCAGCGTGTGTGTGTCAAAGATAGAACAAGTCCCCCCTGCTGCTGGCAAGTGTGTTCTCCCAGCTGCCCAGATTCCTGTCCGGGTTAGGTGCCACCTTGCTGGGCTCGCTGTCAACGAGCCCATCTCTGGCCTAACACATCCCACGCCGTGACTGCCAGGGGTTCCGCTGCCCAGAAGAAGGGCCATTTCCTCTTGTTCCCTGTGTCCCGACAATCTAGCCCACTGCTGGGTGTGTAGCTGGCACTCCATAAACACCTGCTGAACAAACGAGCCAAAGAACACGGGAGTCCAGCGCTAGGTGGATTGATATTCTGCACGATTCTGCTGGAGCCGTGAACCTGCCCCAGCACCACCAGCCCCGCCTCATTCTTCTTTTCTATGCATAGAGTAGAGTTCCCTGGAATAAATAAGGCTCTCCATTAGTCCCCAGGGTGGGGCTTATTTGTCATTGTTCTAAGTGGAAAATAATCTGTATTTACTGTGAAAAAATGTGTGACTATAATGGGGGAAGAAACCCAGAGAAGCCAAAACAAGAAAGCTTTGAGCATCTGTGTTCTCATCACACACAGATAATGGCTGTCAGCAGCCAGGTGGGTGGCCTTCGGGTCTTCGATTGGGTGTGTGTGTGTTTATGTGTACGTGGGTTTGCATGTTATGTTTCCACCGGCATTTTCAGTCATCACAACTTTATGAACATCTTTCCATGTCAAAAAAATATTCGTCTGTTGGGCCGGCCCGTGGCTCACTCGGGAGAATGCGGTGCTGACAACACCAAGTCAAGGGTTAAGATTCCCTTACCGGTCATCTTAAAAAAAAAAAAAAAAAAAAAAAT
>NW_007727413.1:71476-78164 GCF_000696425.1 Galeopterus variegatus
GGTTTTTATAAAAAAAAAAAAAAAAAAAATATATATATATATATATATATATATTCGTCTATTTACAGAGGTCACTAATTGGTGCCGTTGGCTGAATCTGCCCCTGCCATACAGTATTTATTTATGTAACTACCTTCAGACAGAGCATGTTTCCTGGTTTACCATAGTCTCCACCCCTCCTTATTGCTGAGTTCGCCATTCTAATGAACCACCTCATTTTTTAAGTTTTCCACTGTGTGGATGCGCTGTAATTTATTTAATTAGACTGTCTTCCTGGGCATGCAGGTGGTTTGTAACCTTGGCTCATGGAGGCAGTGGGTTTTAACTGTCTTTGGAAGCTGTAGACTTTCTGAGTGCAGATAACAGGAGCATTTGGGGAAAGGAAGGCCACATGGCCGCACCGGGATTCAGCATTCTGGTGACACTTAATGGGGTACCCTGGATCCCTCTCCTCCCTCGGATGATCTCCCACGACCCTGAGTTAGAGAGACTTCAACAGGCTTGAGGCTGCAGCATGCGCTCTTTGGATGAAGGCTCTGCTACTTGGGATTGACTGAAAGGTGGAGCCCGAGCGATACTGAAAGACACCAGATGTGGGAAATGCATGAGAACCGAGACATGGCTCCCACTTTCCAGGAACTCCAAGACTGGGGGACTAGACGAGGAAACGAGTGATTGTAGACTGGTTCTGCACTGGATGCTGGTCCGGTGGATACATCAGCAGCAGATCCGCGTCTCTGAAACTTCCTGGAAGAGTGGTATCAGGCTGGGCTCTGAAGAACACGTGGATGGAGAAGGTGGCAGGAGGGAGAGGCGTCCAGACAGAGGAAGGAGCTTCTGCAGGAGGACAAGGTCTCACGTGTGACTTGTGTTAGGGACTGGAGAGTGGCTGCTGTGAAGGACACACACACAGGGTGGGAGCGACAGGCTGGAGCCAGATGCTGAAGCTCAACATTTAACCACATCCTTTATTGTTGTGGGCAGCCCTTGAAGCAAGGGTGGCATTCAGACTTCTAGCTTTAAAAGCTGCCTCTGGGAAGCAGTGTGCACGACAGATGGGAGGCAGGGGACCAGGAAAGAGCTAGGAAGGAGGTGGTGACAGAGGCCAAGGGGGTGGAGAGGAGGGGAGGCCTTCGGGGGGTAGGGTGGTGGGTGCACGAAAAGTGGGGGTCCAAGTGGCTCCTGGATTTCTGGCCTGGGGCCCTGTGTGCACAGCTCTGTCTTTCACCCAGCTGCAAGCCACAGGGGGAGGAGCAGGTGTGGGGAGGAGAGGGAGGAGATGATAAGCTACTGGGGGTTTGAGGGTCTCATGGCAGAGCAAAGACAATGGACACGTGGCTCTAGACCAGCACTTCCAGCAGAACTTTCAGTGATGGTGGAGATATTCTATCAGCCAACACAGTGGCCACCGGCCACATGAGCACTTAAAATGTGGTGCCCATGGCTGAGAACTGAATGTTTTACCTGGTTTAATGTTAACTGATCGAAATAGCCCCAGGTGGCTAGTGGTGAGTGCATTGGACAGTGCAGGCCTGGGACTCAGCAGCTAGGTTGGGGTGGGATATGGACTGGGGAGGTGTCAGTTGAAGGTGGCGTGTGGATCAAAACAGGACAAAACCTGTCAAGATCAAAAAGGACAAACCTTAGAAGACGGGGTGGGCAAGAGCCTGGAGCAGAGGAGGGGTAGCCGACCCTGGCAGATCCTTTAAAGCGTTCATGAAAGAGCAACGCAGAGGTGTGCTTGGCATCATGAGGGCCACTGGTGGGCTTAGCAGGAGCAGCCTGGGCTGGACCACGCAGGAGGAAGACCGACTGGATGCTGAGCTGCATTATATTCTTGACCTAGAAGCCATCAGGTTTGGGACAAGTTCTATCTTACTATGCCAAGCTTCTTCTGGAGATGCCTGTAAAATGTTGGCAGGAGGGGGGTGGGGTCCAGCCCCTAGACAATCAGACAAAGACGGCTGTGCTGCTTGGAAAGGGCTGGGTGTGGTAGGGCACCCGGCCATAGAATTCCCAGGTTCTTTCCTCCTTATGTCTTGGGAGTGGTCGCCCCAGGGTGTCACCGCTGCTGGTGCTGGGGAGGTGGGCAGTGGGCCAGGCCACCTGCAGAGTGGGCTCCTGGCAGGAGCTGTCAGAGCCTCTTCTCTCTCACACCGTTCCCAAAGCAGGGGCAGGCCTGCCACCCGAGGCTTTACAGCTGGGAGGTGATCTAAGGACAGCTGCTCTGCTCAAGGAAATCTTTGTTTCCACTGGGATGGAATCATCGCTCTGGAGCCTGGGCTGGCCAGGTGCCCCCAAAGGCCTGATGCCTGGCAGCCCACATGGCCTCCTTGTTTGCAGGGCCTGGGCAGAAACTTAGACTGAATCCTGCTCTCTGCTCCAGGTGAGCCCTTCTTGGCCAAGGTGCAGCTGCCCCAGGAGAGGAGGGAGATGTTTCAGGATGCGGAGCATTCTCAGCCTCTCTTCTCTTCACTGTTTTGTCCCTTCCATGGAAAAGGAAACCTTTGCTTATTACTAGCAAGTGGCCCTGAAAGAACATGTCTTCATCCCTGCACTTGGGCTTTGGAGCTAACCAAATAAACCCCCAAACCTTAAAAGGCAAACCCTCCTCTTTGAGACAGAGAGCAACTTGGAAAGGGGAAAGAGGGAGACTTGGAAAGGAGATGGGCTCCAGGAACCCGCATCTCTTAGGAAAGGCACCGCTCAACTCCAGCTGGCTGGAGTTCCTTCCCTCGGGATCCCCATTCCCCATGGCTCCTTCCCCTACAAGGTCAGGAGATGGGGGGAGAGTCCAAGACCAGCCGGGGCTGCCCAATTACAGCAGGGGCGATCAGATACTAAATGGGCTTCTGGAAGAGGTGAATAAACATCATTTATCAGCTGCCTCCCTCCAGCCCATCGCTAGAGGAGTTTGGAAAATGGGCAGTTGGTTGATGAAGGGTCTCTGGAGGAAGGAAAGGCTGTGAGCAGCTGTCCTGTGTCACCAGAGTAAGAAGAACACCCCAGAGTGGCACTTTCTAGCTTGCCACCCCAGGGTCTGAATCCTCCTGCAGTGACTGGAGTGCTATGAGCTTCTCAATGGGAGAATTCTACCAGGTGTCAGAGCAGAGGGTGAGCGGACTCTGGGCTTCTGTTCTGGTTGAGAGGATACTGTGGAGGTGAAGGAGGCAGGGACAGGTGTGAGGAGGGGGAGGTGACGGCTGAGGGACAGTGGATGCTGTGTTGAAACAAGGGGTGTCTGGATGCTGAGTTAAATTGTATTCTTGACCTAGAAGCCATTAGGAGTGGGATAAGTCCTCTCTTCCGCCACGCCTCTTTGGGGGATGCATGTAAAATTTTGGGGTGATGTCCAAGCCCTACAAAAGCCAGACAAAGGCATTTGTCTTGGGGGGATTGAGGTCTGGGAGACAGCCAGAGCCCCTGGAAAGCATCCGATGCAGGCAAATGGTAGAGAGGGGAGTCGACCTGCAGAAGCTATTAAAGACAGCCGCTGACAGATTCAACGTGGTGGATTCACGCAAAGAAGGGGTCTAAATGACTCCCAGGTTCCTGGCCTGCTGTCTGTTCACAGTTCTCCGTCCTCCCCCGCTGACTTCATTTTAATCTAGAACAGAGCCGTCCAACAGTACTCTCTGCAATGATGGAAACATTCCGTTCTGTTCTTTCCAGTATGGTAGCCACAAGCTAAGTGCAGCTTTTGAGCACTTGAAATGTGGCTGGTGTGACTGAGGAATTCTGAATTTCATTTCACTTTAATTAATTTAAATGTAAATGGCCACACGTGGCTAGCAGCCCCTGCACTGAACAGGGCAGGTCCAGAATGTTACCACTTAACGGTTTTGCTTCAACGTCTGCTGTTCTGCCTTGAGCTGTCCTTGGGTACGTGTCTGCCTCCTTCAGTGGACTGTGATATTCTTGAGGTTAGGGAGTATATTTAATTTATGGTTGAATCATTTCCTCCCAAGCTCTTGCACAATGCCGTGCATATCGTGGGCATTGAGGAAGCCCTGCCCGTGCTACACTGTCAGCGGAGAGGGCGGCTTGGACTTTTCTTCCAAGGCTCCTGATTCAAGGAGATTATAGGCTCCTCGCCTCTCAGAACAGCTGCTCACCCAATGAGGACCAGAGAAGAAGGAAAATGACGTTTGCAAAATGCTTTTGTCAAATGGCACTGGGCTGGGTGGGGCAACCAGACAAAACCCAAGCACCAGTCCCAGAGCTCCAGGCGTCTACTGTGAGCACACAGGCATGACAACACGGAGCAAATAGTAGGACCAATTTTAAACAAACATAAGGAATCTCAAACTGTGTCTGAACATCGTCTCCTTAAAGAATCCACCACAGGTCCATACAACGTCTGTGCAGGGATAAAAATTATTAACAAGCAAGTGTTCTCAGACTTCCCTCTTCCAGATCCTGTAATCAGCCCAATCTCTCCCTTCCTGCCTCCTGCCTCCTGTAAAGGGGGGAGTCATTCTTGCTGGATACAGTGGACGTAGATGGGTGGAAGGGGTCTGAGGGCTGCAGGTCGTGGGGGACATGGGTGGGAGGAAGAAGATGTTAATAGATTTACTGGAGAACTTAGCTCTTATTCGCAGGGTTTGGGAATGGCAAGTCCAGGACCTGAGTCACGTTGGAATGTCCTCAGTTGCTTTGACCACAACACAGCCCAGAGACTGGACCACGTGGGGCCAGATCCATGATGGTTACACATCACTGGACAAGACGTTCGGTGGGGGCAGGGGCCACTTTCCTGGACTTGCCTTCGCTGCGTAGCCCATTCTTCTGAATAACCTTACTGGGGACAAAACCTCACCCTTTAGAGGGGGGTTTCATTTTGCTGGAAATCGCTAAAAGTGATCTGGAGCCAAGTTTGGTTTTATGTTGGGCAACACTGTTTCTGCCCAAAAGTGACTAAAATGATCATAATGTCATGATGCTGACTCTGCTGTGGGATTTGGTAAAATGGTTCTTAAGATCTTTTCAGAGAAGGAAAGATTTCAATCTGGGTTTGCTTTGGCTCCAAAGAGGAGGTTCTTGAGGAGAGCCCCGCCAGCCTGGGAGCGATGGCCGTCTGCCTGGCTGTCCCATCCCCACCCTGGCTGAATCCTGGGCCCCATCTCTTCTGACCACAGTATGGAAAATCCCTTTTGCAGACTAGAAAGAGACATACCAACATGCAAAATGGTGCTTCCATTGGGGGCAGAGTGCTGGTTCTTAGCTGGGGGCAATTTTGACATATGGCAACGTTTGGAGACATTTTTAGTTGTCACAGTTGGGGTGGAGGGATGCTCTTGTTAGAGTCCAGGGATACCACTGGACACCCTGCAATGCACAAGACATCCCCCGACAACGGAGAATCCTTCAATGTCCGTAGTGCCAAGGTTGAGAAACCTTGGGGTAGAATAGTACAAGGTGGCTTTTTACTTCCTTTGTTGTGAGTTTCCAACTTTTCCAAAATGGATACATTGATTTTAGATTCAGAAAATAATGTTTTAAAGAGAGGAAAACTTCTTTTCCTTTTAAGTGAAGCAAGTTTGGCACTTAAAGAAAGAGTAATTATGAAGGCGCCAAGAAAAAACAGAGGAAATACAGAAATAGAGAAATAAACAAATGTAGAGAATTTAATTTGACAAATATTTGTTGGGCACCAGTGAAGTTCAGGGTGCTGCAGGATGCTTGGCTTGAGGCCCCTCACAGTCTGCTGGGTAGAATCTTACAGGCCAAGCAAAACTCTCCGCTGTATGAGACAATACGAAAAACAAAATTAAAAGAGGAGGGAGGTTCCCCACCCCCCAGTGAGGGGCCTGGGAAGTCTTCAGGAAGAATACGAGACACTTGAGTTGGTCTTGAAGACAGTGTAAGTAGGATTCCGTTACCATCTGAGGTCAGCCTGTCTGAGTTCAAACACAGCTACCTGCTTGGAAATCGGATAATCTTATGCTAATTCACTTCTCTAAGTCTCTGTTTTCTCATTTAGAAATTCCATATAATAATGAATGAATACTGTCTTCTTAAAGGATTCACTGGGGGTCCATGTGAGGCCTGCGATGGGATAAAAGTGACTAATGAAGAAGTGTTCTCAAGCCTGACCCTAACTTGCAGGGTTATAAAGATTAATTGAAATGATACAGGACACAGCACAGTGCCTGGTGTGTTGTCGGTCCTGTTACCTGGTTATCAGTAGAAGAGGGGAGGAGGACGGGAAATCCTGGCCGAGGAAGACGTATGCAGCAGGCAGGTGGGTGCCAGGAGTTGGAGGGAAGGGCAGTGCTCAAGGTGCCATCGGCAGACCAGCAACACTGGCGGCACCTGGGGCTTTTCAAAACTGCAGAAGCCTCAAGGCCCTGCCCTGATTTGCTGAATCAGAAACTGCGTTTTAACAGGAGTCTCAGGTGTGCACGTTAATGTTTGAGTAGCAGGGACTGGAACACAGGACGAGGTGTGCTGGTAGGTGCAGCTGAAGACTGGGCTGGGCTGTGCATGCCCTACTGAGGAGGCTGCAGAGGGGACAGGCAGATGGACAGACAATTTAAATATATACGGCGCGTTATAAAGTAACACATACACATGCACACTCTCTTTGGCAAGTGGAAGGAAGGTATTTGAGATTTGGAGTGGGCGGCTGGTTTAAACAGCCTCTTGGTCATTGGGAAGGTCTCTGGTCCCTGATGCTTAGGAGGGA
>NW_007727413.1:78846-80488 GCF_000696425.1 Galeopterus variegatus
GAGTAGCAGGGACTGGAACACAGGACGAGGTGTGCTGGTAGGTGCAGCTGAAGACTGGGCTCGGCTGTGCATGCCCTACTGAGGAGGCTGCAGAGGGGACAGGCAGATGGACAGACAATTTAAATATATACGGCGTGTTATAAAGTAACACATACACATGCACACTCTCTTTGGCAAGTGGAAGGAAGGTATTTGAGATTTGGAGTGGGCGGCTGGTTTAAACAGCCTCTTGGTCATTGGGAAGGTCTCTGGTCCCTGATGCTTAGGAGGGATGGCGGGTTGGCAGAGAACTTGGAGGTGGGGCCAGCTGAGTTGCTGCACTGGATGGGGTGGGGGCCACGCAGAGAAGTGAAGATGTGGCAGAGGTGTGCATGGCAGAAGAAGGGGACTGGGGGGCAGCCAGCCTTCCCGAACCAGCCTTCCTCCGCTCACTCTCATCTCTGAGGCTCCACTGCGAGGGCCTTACGCTCTCACTTTTTCTGTACCAGCAGCTCTTCCTGCCCCATGTTCTTGCAGACTTGGCACGGGGGCTCCAGGGGAGAGAGCTATAGCAACACTCTCTCTTCAGAGCCATACCAGTGAGCCCACTAACAACCCAGCAGAGGGACAGCCCTGGCCAAGAAGGCTACCCAATGGCGAGGACCATGCCCCGCATAGGCCACAGTGCCCCTGAGCCATGACAGAGTCTGTAGCTTCCCAAGATGAGGAAAGGGTAGTGCTCATCTGGGTACTGACAAAAAGAGAAATGTCTCAGGGTTTTAATTTTCCTTAAATGTAAGAGAGTAATTAAAGGGGAAAAAAAATCAGACACAGAACCTTTCGAGATCATTCCCTCGCTTTTACTATTTGCCTCTCAAGGAAGGCCTGGGGCTGCTCCTAACTCTGCTGCGAGGGGTGGATGGTTCTTATTCTTGCTGGGCTTCAATTTTCTCTTTAGGTAGCTGAGAGGGTTGAATTAGGTGTCCTCAGAGGGCCTGCGAGGTTTCAGATTTTATGTTTTGGTGAACAAGGTTGCCCTCTCCCACGGTGGGGAGCTGTTCCAGCCCACCAGAAGCAGCTGATGCACATGTGACTTCCGACCCCAGACATATGACATATGCTCTGCAAGTGAGCCAGGGTGACCGTGCTGGCTGGCCATGGAAACAAGTGGGATGTTTCACCTATTTTAAGCCCAAGCGCTGCCCCCTAAACGCTCACTGGGAACCACCAATGGACACCTCTTTCTAGAAAGAGGAGGCAGGTCCTGCCTCAGGCTTTGCAGAAAGCACCATGAATGTGAGACATGGGGCTGGCTTCCAGGAATGACGACCGCCCCTGGGGCTGGGTCTGACCTTCCCTAAGGCAGATGCTGAGGACACACACTGATGCGCCCCCTGCTGGCCAGAACACAGCATGCGGCCACCCTCCTACCCACCTGCTGCCTCAAGAGTGGACAGTGACCACTCAAAACTCATTCGGGATTGTGCTCATTGTCCTTAAAGGGGTGGCAAGAAATTGTATGTGGGGGCCAGTGGTGGATGATCTTCCCCTCCTGAGAGGCTGGGTGGACACGGACAGTGTCTTGCTCAGTGGTGCTGCAACACAAGCTGGATGGGCGAGGCTGCAGGGGTGGAGTGTGTGCATGTGAGGGTGTGTGTGCATG
>NW_007727413.1:81202-84006 GCF_000696425.1 Galeopterus variegatus
TGTGTGTGTGCCTGTGAGTGCATTGAGTGTATGCCTGTACACAAGTGTGTGAGTGTGAGCAGGGGTGAGTTGGAGTCAGTACAAGTGCATGAGTGTGTTGAGAGTGTGTGTGTGTGCATGTGAGTGTGTGTGAGCCTGTGAGAGTATGTGTGTGTGGTCACCTCCAGGAGTGTGGCTGAAGCATTTTGCAATGATGTGGGGCTGGGCAAACACCTCAGGCATCTCGGTGGTCTCTCTGCAGAACCCCTTCCTAACCCAGTGCCTTCCCTGTGTGTCCCTTTCCTGCCAGGGCACGGAGGGAAGATGGGCTCCTGTGGAAGGGGACTCATGCTGGCGTGCTGCCTGCTGCTGGCCTTTGCCTGTGGCCCAGTCCTGAGCCGTGTGCCACGTGGCCAGCAGGAACAGCAGGAGCAGGAGGGGACCTTGGAGCCACCGCCACCACTGGACGACGCTGAGAGGTGAGGGCTGTGGCGGTGTTGCATTGCAGGAGCTGCAGCTCAGGCCAGGCTGAGCCCGGTTCACTGCGAGCTGAGGACAGGTCCTCGGCAGCTGGTCGTGGAGGACAGACGCACCATTTCTCCTTTCGGTAACTCAGGCTCCTTGTCTGAAACTGAGCACAGCCATGGAGTCTCATCCCTGCTCTGAAGGAGTGTGGCTTGGCAAGAGGTTTTGCAGCTGCCTCCTTAAATAAAGCGCAAACCCACCCCACCCCATCCTTTTGGTCTGCCTTTCCATCCTCAATTTGTCCCTCTTGCAGGGACCACTTGGAGGCAGGAACGAGCAGCCTTGAGGGAAATACTGGACCAAGGGCTTGTCCCCATGATGTGACCGTCTTGTCAAGTTGCAGGATGGGAGAGGCCTGGTGGAGGCTGGGCTGGCCAGGGTTGGCTTTCCTTGACAAATGATGACTGGCTTTGGAATGGCATTCGCCTTCATGTCCATGACCTTCAGTGACATACGGACTCCAGCCCATTGGGATGTTTTGTAGGGATACACAAAATGCTTAGGATTCTCACCGAACAGTTACCAAATGCAAGGTCCTAGAGGCCTGGTGACAGCCCGGTGCTGGCTTTGAGTTCTTCATTATTTTGAGCACTGGGCTGACGATCCTGACGGCTTCAGGATGTCTTTAGAACATGGTGGGACTGGACAGGATTTGGGGCCATGTAACACCATCCCTTTCTTCTTCTTCCTTTCCTTTTTTCATTCAGTAAACCTTGACTGAGTGCCCACTCTCGGTCAGGCCATGTGTTTCCGCAAGACACTCGGGAAACACATGAGTGACACAGTCTGTGGCCTCCAGGAACCCCGAGGCTGTGAGGGGTCACACACACACAGTAGTACAGCGAGGTAGGGTCCAGGAAAGACTAAACAGAGTGAACTGGGTCTTAAAGGATAGCTGGGGGGCCTCGCGGGTGCAGAAGGAGGGGAAAGTCATCAGCAGCCAGAATGGAGTGTGCAAAGGCATGGCTGGCAGAGTAAGGGATGGCAGTGGTTTGGGGCAGCGGAAGCTGGTGCTGAGGGTGGAGGATAGGAGGGCAGCTGAGTCTAGTGGGGAAGGGTCTCCCCTGAACTTAATCATACAGGGAGGGGGAAATCATGGGGAGGTTTATTTTAATTCAAAAATTTTTAAATTTAAATTTAAAATTTTTAAATTTATTGAAACCTAATTGATTGTACATATCTGTGGGGTACCACGTTGAACATCAGTACCTGTGTGCAATATGTGATGCTCAAATCAGGATAATTAGTATATTCAACATGACACGATGTAACCATTTTTTGTGACCTTTTGCCAATTTCTCGCTACCGCTCCCCTCCCCCTCTCCCACCTGCGGTGGGCTCAGTTATAAGGAGGTTTAAATTAGACGGTGTTGTACAAAGACAGCGGTGTTCTATGCAGGTGACCAGCATGGGGAGAGACAAAGTCCGGAGAGCAGTCAGAATGGCGACGGTGCATCAGAGGCGGTGAGGGCCAGCGGCCAGGTTCTGGAGGCACTCTGGGCCGGGGCCCACCTCTCAGGGTCACCTCTCAAGGTCACTGCTGAGTGTGGCAGCGAGGACAGGGAAGCATCTACGATAAGGCTGAAGGCTCCATCCTGCACAACTGGTGACAAAGCTGAAATGGGGTTTGGAAAGAGAAGGGATGGGGCAAAGGGATGAGGACAAGGGTTTCGGCTTTAGACACGTGACATTTATGAGGCCTGTGGCAATCTGGAGTCAAGGTCTGGGGCTTAGGAGAGGTGTGTGGAGAGTGTCCGCCCGGGAGTCCGAGTGTCCGCCTGGGCTTAGGGGTGGCTAGGCTTAGGTGTTAGATCTATTTCCCTGGCCTGGGGTTTGAAAGTGGGAGCAGAGGTAGAGAAGGAGCTGCCCGTCGAGAGGGACTTTGCTGCCACCAAGGTGGGTCTGTCCCAGCTCTAGAGGCCCGGCAAGAAGAGCCACCAGCCCGAGCATGGTGCAGTGCCGCAAGCTGCCGCGAGGTGGTAGCATGGCGCTGCCAGCGTCCAGCCCGCTAACCCCAGATCCTTCAGCTGTCAGGCTGGAAACAGAGTCTCCAGTGGCTGCAGCCCTGGGGAAATCTAAAGACCAAGTGGAACCCTGTGTGTTAGCTTCATTTCCACTGCTACCACTGCTGCGCACAAAGGGCAGGGGCTCTTTCTGAAGTTTCATTTAGGATCCCAGAACTTGCAGTGAACCGATATTAACCCGGAGCTTATATGTCCAGGTGACAGAGAGAGAAGGCGGGTCAGGTATACCAGACCCTCTGGCAGCACGTAGAGAGCAGAGCTCCCAGACCTGACAGT
>NW_007727413.1:84383-86324 GCF_000696425.1 Galeopterus variegatus
AGTCTGCTTGCTTGACCAATTTGGGAATCAGAATATCCTGGTGCCCAGGAGGGGAGCCTCACCCAGGGGAGGGGGGCAGACAGGGAGCTCACCAGGTCGGGGCACCTGGGGCAAGAAAGCACAAAGCCGAGAGGTGGTGGACTGTCACCAAGCCGCTCACTTGACGCCACATGTTTCCCGTCCCTTTTAGGTGAGAAAGGTGACCGTGGAGATCGAGGCCTCCAAGGGAAATATGGCAAAACAGGCTCGGTGGGCGCCAGGGGCCACAGTGGACCCAAGGGGGAGAAAGGATCGATGGGGGCTCCCGGGGACCGGTGCAAGAACCACTACGCGGCCTTCTCAGTGGGCCGGAAGAAGCCCCTGCACAGCAACGACTACTACCAGACGGTGATCTTCGACACGGAGTTCGTGAACCTCTACAGCCACTTCAACATGTTCACGGGCAAGTTCTACTGCTATGTGCCCGGCATCTACTTCTTCAGCCTCAACGTGCACACCTGGAACCAGAAGGAGACGTACCTGCACATCATGAAGAATGGGGAGGAGGCGGTGATCCTGTACGCCCAGGTGAGCGACCGCAGCATCATGCAGAGCCAGAGCCTGATGCTGGAGCTGCGGGAGCAGGACGAGGTGTGGGTGCGCCTCTTCAAGGGCGAGCGTGAGAACGCCATCTTCAGCGACGAGTTCGACACCTACATCACCTTCAGTGGCTACCTGGTCAAGCACGCTGCTGAGCCCTAGCTGGCCGCCGCCCCTGTGCCCGCCAGAGGCTAAGCTCCTGTCCTCCCGCCCCCTGCGCACCCCTGCAGCGTGCAGACCCCGGTCCGGCACCAGCCTGACCCCATCGCCTCTCCCCCCATCCTGGTTTCCTTGGCCTCTGCCTCCCCAGCTCTGGCCTTCAACAAGACGCCCTTCGCGGGGTGGGAAGCCAGAACGGCCGCGTGGTCCCAGACCTTGCTGGCTCCATGGAGAGCCAACGGCGATGAAGTCACCAGGGTGGGGCGCGTGTGAGGACAGTGGGGACCTCAGCTCCCCTCTGTGTATGTGTCCTTAAGTGACCCATGCGGTGGTAGGGTGTCCCAGGGTGTAGCTCCCCTGCTCCTGTCACTGGAAATAATTAAGCAAATTCTGAAGGTCGTGAAAGGAGCAGAGTAAACCGAGGAGGAGAAAGGAGAGCTTGTTATGCTGGCCTCCCAGCCAGCCCGCCTGCTCCCAAGGGAGAGTCGTTTTTGCACGAGGTTGCATGAGGCTCCACTTGAAAGAAGATCTCAAGTGGAAGCCGTGGGCGGAGGAGGAGGGGCCTGGGGGTGTGAGGGGACCAGGAAACCTCATCTGGCTTAATTCTTTTAGGCCACCCCCAAAACCTTCTTGGGGGACAGCTGGATCCGTGTCTTGTTGATATCCCTGCGTCCTTGCCCGAGGGCTCAGCTGGTCTTTCTGAGCCACACGTGAGCAGGTTGGGGCTAGGGCTACACACGTCAACCCCCCAGGGGGATGGCTGAGCCCCCTGCCACTGGCCCTGGGCTGGTGGAAGCAGCCTGCTCACTTGAGCCAGTGGGCTCCTGACAGCGGCTGGGGACCTCAGGGACCCCCAGATCTGCAGATGTTTCTACAAGGAGGAGGGCATGCCTCTGCTCCACTCCTCCATGCCGCCCTCAGCCCCGGGTGGGGTCTCCGTGCCTGCCACCCTGGCTGGCATGGGCTCTCTGCTCCTCCTCCCAGGTGGATCAGCCGTGGAGGGCACTGGGGCCTTCAGTTTTGTTTTCTGTCAAACCACCTCACACCCCATCTCCGAGTCCCATTCCTCACGGGCTCAGCATCCCCAACTCTGCATCGCTGTGTTGGTTTGCAGTGAGGCTGAGGTACCATCTAGACCCCCCACCGCCCTTACCCAGGCGTCTTTGACCAGCAGCCCCAGGCAATGCAGGAGGGGCTTTCTCG
>NW_007727413.1:86451-91996 GCF_000696425.1 Galeopterus variegatus
GCCGCCCTCAGCCCCGGGTGGGGTCTCCGTGCCTGCCACCCTGGCTGGCATGGGCTCTCTGCTCCTCCTCCCAGGTGGATCAGCCGTGGAGGGCACTGGGGCCTTCAGTTTTGTTTTCTGTCAAACCACCTCACACCCCATCTCAGAGTCCCATTCCTCACGGGCTCAGCATCCCCAACTCTGCATCGCTGTGTTGGTTTGCAGTGAGGCTGAGGTACCATCTAGACCCCCCACCGCCCTCACCCAGGCGTCTTTGACCAGCAGCCCCAGGCAATGCAGGAGGGGCTTTCTCTGGGCCCCTGAGCAGGGGAGAGCTGCAAGGGGCCAGGAAGGTCCCGTCTGCCTGTTTTGAGCTCCTGCGGGGCTCAGTCCTGAGACCAAGGCAGAAGAGGACACACACATCCCAACCCCTGGGATCAGAGCTGGAGAGTCAGGGGCTCCTGCAGCTCTTCCAGGATGGCTGAGTGGGGCTGCTGTGTCCCTTGGTGCTCTGGCCTGTCCCTGATTCTGGCAGCTCTGCGTCCTGGCTGCAGGGTTGTGCTCTCTGATCTCGGAGAACCCTGGCAGCCCTTCCCTGCCTCACTTCACGGTGATGCCCAGGGCCCGGCTCACTTTTCCTACCTGCTTTGGTCCCTCAGCCACCGCCGCGGACCTTCCATCTGCCGCCTGGCGCCCCTTGGTTTTGACTGATCCTCTTCCCTCCCTGGGCCTGGCCTCCGGGGTCTGGGATCCTGGGTCCGCACGTCCCTCCCCATGAAGGGCTTCTGCTGGTCAGACTCTTTAAGAGCTGAGTCTCCTGGGCACGCTCTGGGAGCAGAGCGCCCCCTGCTGCTTGTGCTGTCCTGCTCCCTCCAGAACACATTAAACTTGGAATTGTTTTTTCAGCATCCTGGCCTCGGCAGTTTGCTCATTAAACCGAATCTCCCTTTTCTCTTCCCCATCCTGACGCCCACCTCCTGCCTGTTGTATTTCTGGGGACCCCCAGCTTTTTACATGCAGTCATCAGCACCTAGCAGGCACTTGCTAGATCCTAAATTGCTGGGACCAGTCTGGTGACTGGTGCACAGTAGGCGGGAGGCAGGGACTTGCTCTCCTGAGCAGGATTGCAGTGGCCAGGGAAAAGCAGAAAACATGGAGGTAGTGCCTTGGCCCAGGCTCTCTGGTCTGGACAACTGTGTTGGTGTCCTGGGGCTGCCGTGACAACTGCCACAAACTGGGGCAGCTTAAAACAACAGAAATTGATTCTCTCCCAGTTCTGGAGGCCAAAAGCCTAGAATCCAGATGTGGTGGGGCTGTGCTCCCTTCCAAGGCTCTAGGGGAGGATCCTTCCTGTCTCTTCCAGCTTCTGGTGGCCCCTGGCATCCTTGGCTTGTGGCTGCATAAGTCCAGTCTCTGCCTCCATCTTCACGCGGCCTCCACCTCTGTGTGTCTTACATCTCTCTCTCCCGTCTCTTATAAGAACACCAGTCATTGGATTTAGGGCCCACCCTAAATCCAGAATGATCTCCTCTTGAGATCCTTAACTTGATTACATCTGCAAAGACTATTTCTGACTAAAGGTCATATTCACGGGTACTAGAGGGTAGGATTTGAACATATCTTTTGGGGGGACACAATCCAACCCACTACAATGACTTACAGGCTTGAAGACACCATCAACAGCCCCCTTTATGTCCAAGGATGAAGAACAGATGTTTCTTCTTCTCTGTTCCTTGCCAACTGGGTTAGCAGCCAGGCCCTTCTCTGGCTACTAGCGGGCAGTGTGGACTCTGCCCTGCTCCCTTTGGTGCCAGCAGGTTGGCAAACAGCTGGGCTCCTTCCTTTGCTTGGCCCCGGGGTGAGCCCACGTGGTCATGCTCAGCCTTGGGCTGGGGCCAGACTGGAGCAGGTGGACGCTGCAGTGCTGCTGTGTGCGGGACGAAGAGCAGGCCCCCATCTGCACAGAGCTGAGGCCACACAGCGGAGGATGTACTTCCCAGGCAGCTGGGAGTGGGGCCAAGTGCACATCCTGAAAGTGCCCGGGAGGAGTGAGCCAGCCTCACCAGCCACCCACCGACCGCCCTCTCTCCAGGGACAGAGTCATGTGCACTTGTCCCACCAGTGGCCAAGCTACCATGGGGAAGGAGGTGGTGCTTGTTCCAGAGCCCCCTCAGTGCCCCCTTTTTTGCCCCATCTCTTTGAGCCCTCCCCACTTCATCCCCTCCCCACCCCCAGACCTTTTATGCTGGCATTTGCACCCTGCTCATTCCTTCTCCAAATATTTACCTTGTTCCTACTTGGTGGCAGACTATGTGCTGGGCACTGGGGGCACAATGACCAAGAAGATATGGTCCTCGCCTTCCAAAGGACTTGTTAACTATGGTATGACACCCACCCACCGACCGCCCTCTCTCCAGGGACAGAGTCATGTGCACTTGTCCCACCAGTGGCCAAGCTACCATGGGGAAGGAGGTGGTGCTTGTTCCAGAGCCCCCTCAGTGCCCCCTTTTTTGCACCCACCGACTGCCCTCTCTCCGGGGACAGAGTCATGTACACTTGTCCCACCAGTGACCAAGCTACCATGGGGAAGGAGGTGGTGCTTGTTCCAGAGCCCCCTCAGTGCCCCCTTTTTTGCCCCATCTCTTTGAGCCCTCCCCACTTCATCCCCTCCCCACCCCCAGACCTTTTATGCTGGCATTTGCACCCTGCTCATTCCTTCTCCAAATATTTACCTTGTTCCTACTTGGTGGCAGACTATGTGCTGGGCACTGGGGGCACAATGACCAAGAAGATATGGTCCTCGCCTTCCAAAGGACTTGTTAACTATGGTATGACACAGATGCCAGCCTTTGTGGAAGACTTGGTACCACTTACCTGCTCCATCCAACTTCCTCCCCAGGCAGTTTACTCTCATAGGGCCCTTTCCCTGTTTCCTGCCTCCAGCCGGTAAGAAAAGATCTGGTAAAGTCAGTTGCAATACAAATGTTTGTATCTTAGCAAAAGGACTTAGAAACAGCTGATGACTCAGCCAAAAGGAAGATTTGCTTATGGCAGGACTTTCAGGAGTCTTCATTGCTAGGGAGTGGGGCGAGGAGGATACTCCCCACCCTATTCCTCAGGGGTAATTTCTATATGGTTCGCTATGGGAACACAATAGCATGATGGCAAGCTGGTTTTATCGGGCCATAGTAACTGGGACAACATGAGACATTCTTGTCCAGATCGTGGAAAACAAACAAACAAAACACCAGAAGGTTATAGAAAATAATAAATGAAACAAGATGCCTCCACATGCAAAAGCATGGAGTTGGACCCCTACCTCACATCACATACAAAAATTAACTCAAGATGGGTCAAGGACCTAAATACAAGAGTCAAAACTGTAAGATTCTTAGAAGAAAACCTGGATGTAAATCTCCATGACCTTGAATTAGGCAATGGTTTCTTAGATATGACACCCAAAGCACAAACAACAAATGAAAAAAACAATAGACAAATTGGATGTCATCAAAAGTTAAAACTTCTGGGCTTCAAAAAACACCATCAAGAGAATGAAAAGACAATTCAGAATGGGAAAAAATATTTGCAAATCATAGCTGATAAGGGACTTGTATCTAAGATCTAGAAAGAACTCTTGCAAGTCAATAAAGCAACAATCGAATGAAAATGAATAAACATTTCTCCAAAGAAGATGCACATAGTCAGTACACACAAACAGATGCTTAGTGTCAGCCATCAGGGAAACACAAGTCAAAACCACAGTGAGATACAACTTCACAATAAATAGGCTGGCTGCAATCAAGCAGATGGGTGATAACCAGTGCTGGTGAGGCTGCGGAAGAACTGGAACCCTCAGCCACCGCTGTCAGGAATGTGAAATGCTGCAAGGCCGGCCCGTGGCTCACTCGGGAGAGTGCGGTGCTGATAACACCAAGGCCACGGGTTACTGTCAGGAATGTGAAATGCTGCAAGGCCGGCCCGTGGCTCACTCGGTAGAGTGTGGTGCTGATAACACCAAGGCCACGGGTTCAGATCCTATATAGGGATGGCCGGTTTGCTCGCTAGCTGAGCGTGGTGCTGACAACACCAAGCCAAGGGTTGAGATCCCCTTACCGGTCATCTTTAAAAAAAAAAAAAGCAGTGTGAAATGCTGCAGCCTCTTTGGAAAATGGTCTGGCAATTCCTCAAAATGTTCAACGCAGAGCTACTGCGGACCCAACACTCCCACTTCTAGGTATATACCCCCCTCCAAATGAAAGTATATGTCCATACAAAAACTTGTAGATGGATGTTCATGGCAGCATCATTCATAATAATAGAAAGATAGATACAACCCAAATGTCTATCCGCTTATGAATGGATACACAAAATGTGGTATACCCATACAATGGAATATGATTCAGCAATGAAAAGGAATGAAGTACTGACATGTACCACAATGCGGATAAACTTCAAAAACATTATCCTAAGGGAAAGAAGCCAGACACGAAAGACCATGTATATGATTCTATTTATGTGAAATGTGTAGAATGGGCAAATGTATAGAGGCAGAAAGCAGATTAGGGGTTTCTAGGGGCTGGGGGTGGGGAGAATGGGGGAAATGGGGAGTGACTGCTAATGGGGTTTCTTTTGGAAGTGATGAAAATGTTCTAAAATTGATTGTGGTTGTGGCTGCACAATTCTAAAAACTATACAAAAAACCATGGGACTGTACATTCCAAATGGGTGAATTGTATGGTATCATAAATTATATCTCAATAAAGCAGTTATAACAAACCAACCAACAAGAACTCACACAAAAACAAAAAGAAAAAAATCGGGTTGTCTTGCCCTTCTCTGTTGAGAGCCAGGAAGTCCTGGAGCTGCAGAGTTAGAACCTCCAGAGTGAGTCTCATTATTCTGGGCTTGGCTTCGGATGGGGCCAGGGGCCGGGGTCAGTGAGGTGGGATGGGAGTGTCAGGGTTAGTTCTTCCAAGAACATATTGGACAAGCGTTTTTGAATCAACTGATGGGTGAGATCACTCAAATGCCGGGGGATGCATTCCAGAAGGAATGACTAAGTGAGGACCATGCCTTCTTCTCTGAAGTCCCTGCACAGCTGCAGCAGGGATTGCAAGGGCATGGTGACCTCAAGTGCTCCTACCTCCACTGGCACCAGTACCCAGCCCCTCCCAGGGCAGAACGGGGCAGAGCCCATTTCTCATTGTGCAGATGGCCAGGCGAGGACAAGGGATTTCCATTTTAGAGACTTTTACAAATACGATTATAAGTCCATATGCTTTGGATGATTTGGAAATCTCCCTGCCTAAAGACAGAGAAAACATTCCAACTGCTCACTCACGGTAGCTGCCAAGTCAGTTGTCCATGCAGTTTGAGATCCTACTTACTAAAGATACTCAACAAGAATGTGTTAAATGTTTACTGTGTGGGGGGAACACTCACAGTAGAGTTATCACAATCAAAATTTAAAATAATGATGCAGGAAGATTCAAGAAGACAAGGTTCAGAATTGTGGCAGAGAACTTAATTTTTCTGACATTATTCTTTTGCTTTCTCTTCTAATTCA
>NW_007727413.1:93751-104473 GCF_000696425.1 Galeopterus variegatus
GAGAGTCACCAGCAGAGACAAAGAAAAGAAGAGGATGTCCCTCTCCACAAAGCCCATTCCAGAGTGACAGAAGAAGCATCCACTCTATGATAATATTGGGGGGCCTGATCACACCTCTCAGCATTGGACAGATCATCTAGGCAACAAACCAACAGAGTAACCATTACTCTTTCAGAAAGAGAGAATAAATCAAGGGTAATTAGAAGAGGGAGAGGGGGGAGGAAGAAGGGGATGGGGAGAGATTGGACAAGGGTCATAAAGAATAAGTACAATTTGTAACAATATATATGCTAGTAATATTGATTTGATCAACATATGTCAATGTTGAACCCCCAAAATATGTATAATCAATTATGATTCAATAAAAAGAAATAAATAAGAAAAAAAAGGAGGAAGAAGACGACATCCCCAGGGAAAGGTGTAGGCTCAGCAAACACCTGAGGAATCCTTAAGTTTATACCTCAGTCTGACCCCTGGCACAGAAACAGCCTATAACAATAAAAAACCAAAACCAGAAAACTGAAAACCCAAACCAAACCAAATGAAAACAAAACAAAAAACCTGGCAAACCCTGGGGAAGGGGAAGAATCGGATTTCCAGAATTACCACATTATTAGATTTAAATGTCCAGTTTTTGACAAAAAATCACAAGGCATACAAATACATAGAAAAGTGTGGCACATTCAAAGAAAAACATCAATGGAAACTGTCCTTGAAAAAGATCTGATAGCAGTTTTACTAGACAAAGACTTTAAAACAACAGTGTTAAAGATGCTCAAAGGGCTAAAGAAGAATATAGAAAAGTTAAGAAAATGATGTATGAACAAGACAGAAATATCAATAAAGAGACAGAAAACCTAAAAAGAAACAAAAAAGAAATTCTGGACCTGAAAACTACAATAACTGGAGAAAAAAATTCTAGAGTGATTCAAAGGCATATTTTAATAAGCAGAAGAATGAATCAGGGAACTTGAAGACAGGACAATGAAAATAATGAAGAGAGAGGAACAGAAAGAAAGAAGGTTGAAGAGAAGTGAACACAGCCTGTGGGACCTGTAAGACACCATCAAATGAACCAACTTACACATTTTGGGAGTCCTGGAAAGAGAAGAGAGAGAGAAAGGGGCAGAGAGAATATTTGAAGAAACAATGGCTGAAAACTTCTCAACTTTGATGTAAAACATGGACATAACATCCAAGAAGCAGGCACACCCAGGCCAGCAACAGAGCCAGCCTGACACCTGGGGGTTCCTGAAGGATGGGGTCTGTGGACCTTAGCTCGGTTACCCCCTCCACACATCCAGATCAGCAAAAGAATCAGCCAACACCCAAGATCCCAAGACAGAGGCTGGGCCAGCCCCATCCCCACCCGCAACCAGATCTTAGCCATGTGTATTTCTTCGGGTGTGACTTATCCACTATGTCCTTCACCAAATTTCTGCTTAGATTTTTCTAATTCATTTTTAAGAGTTCTTTTTGCAATGAGGATGTTAATCTTTGTGTGCTTAAAAAAAATAGTAGAGAGTTGAATAATGGTTACCAGAGGCTGGGAGGGGTAAGGGTGGGGTGGGGGGAAGATGGGGGTGGACTAATGGGGACAAAACTATGCTGTCTACCCTAGGTGGGTCATTGTGTAGTATATGCATGTATTGAAACAACATATTGTACCCCACAAAAATAAATATAAAGAAAATTGAATTAAAAAAAAGAATCCAAGAAGCTTAATGAACTCCACATAAGATAAACTCAAAGAGACACACACCAAGACATGATATAACCATACTATTGAAAGCCAAAGACGGAGAGGGAATCTTGAAAGCAGCAAGAGAGGGCCGGCCTGGTGGCGCACTGCTACAGTGCGCTGCTTGGGAGTGCAGCGGCGCTCCTGCCGAGGGTTCAGATCCCACATACAGACCGGTTCCCGCTCACTGGCTGAGCGAGGTGCGGGCGCAGCACTGAGGGTTGCGATCCCGTTGCCGGTCCCGGTCCGGTACGGGCACGACACTGAGGGTTACAATCCGTTGCCGGACACAAAAAAAGACAAAAAAAAAAAAGAAAAAAAGAAAGAAAGCAGCAAGAGAGAAACAACTCATCACATACAAGGAATTATCAATAAAATTATCAGCAGATTTTTCATCAGAAACTGGAGGCCAAGTCAATGGACTGATATATCCAAAGTGCTAAAAGAAAACTTTGTCAATCAAGAAACCTATATCCAGCAAAACTGTCCTTCAAAAGTGAAGGAGAAATTATGACATTCCCAGATGAACAAAAGCTGAGGAAATTTGTTATTGCCAGAACTGTCCTGCAAAAAATGCTCAAGGAAGACCTACAAGGTGAAATAAAAGGACACTAGGCAGTAACTTGAAGGTGTATGAAGAAATAAAATCTCAATAAAGCTAAATACGTGGGAAATTATAAAAGCTAATATTGTAACAATGGTTCGTAACTCCAATTTTCGTACATGATTTAAGAGACTAATACACTAAAAAAACCCAATTATTAGTCTAAAAGGTAGTATTATTGTCATTTTGGTTTGTAATTCCACATTTTGCTTCTCACATAATCTAAAACACTAATGCATTTGAAAGAATTATTAGTTTTTGTTTCTGAGCACACATGTATAAGAATGTAACTTTGTGACATCAACAACCAGAAGGGGTGGGGACAGAGCTGTAAAGGATCACAATTTTTGTGTGTTTTTAAAACTAAACTGGTATCAATTCAAATTAGAGTACTATAACTTTAAAAATTTTAATGTAATCCCCATAGTAACCACAAAGAATATAGCTACAGAATATATACAAAGGGAAATGAGAAAGGAATTTAAACATTTCACTGCAAAAATTAACCAAATACAAAAGACAGTAATACAGGAAATGAAAGACAGAAAAAGATGTAAGTCATACAGAAAGCAAAGAGCAAAATGACAGAGGTAAATCCTTCCTTATCAGTAATTACATTAAATGTAAATGGATTAAACTTTCCAATCAAAAGAGATACAGAAAGAGATTAGCAGAATGGATAAAACACAGGATCCAGCTATACGCTGTCTACAAGAGACCAAAAGACAGCAGGGGTGGCCATACTAATATCAAACAAAATAGACTTTAAATTTTAAAAGGTTACAAGAGACAAAAAAGGACAATACAGCAAGAAGATATGACAATTATAAATATTTACACACCTAATAAAGTCAATCAAAATATATAAAGCAAAACTGACAGAATTAAAGGGAGAAATAGATAGTTCTCCAGTAATAGTTGGAGACGTTGATACTGCGCTCTCATAATGGAAGAAACAACCATACAGAAGATAAGTAAGAAAGTACAGGACTTACACAGCATAATAAACCAGCTAGGTCTAATGGACATATACAGAACACTCTACCCAACAAGATCAGCATGCATCCTCTTCTCAAGCGCGTGCGACATTTTCCAGGATACACCATATATTAGGCCATGAATTAAATGTCAATAGATTTAAAGAGATAGACATCATGCAAAGTATGTTCTCTGATCGCCACAGGATAAAGTTAGAAATCAAACTGTAGAAATTAAACACACATTCGTAACCAACTAACGGATCAGAGGAGAAATTAGGAAAGACCTAGAGACAGTGAAAACGAAAATATAATGTAGCAAAACTCACGGGATGCGGTAAAAGCAGAACTCAGAGGGAGATTTACAGCTGTCTATGCTTATGTTAAAAAACAAGAAAGATCTCAAACCAACAACTTTACAGCTTAAGGAAGAAGAAAAAGAACGAATGAAGCTAGCAGAAGGAAGATAGTGATAAAGATGAGATCAGAGTAAACAGAATAGAGGACAGAGGTCTGTGAGCTGCAGCCTTTCCATGGGAGTGCGTGGGTGTTTGCCATCTTGGGCAGATGATGTTCCCGGCCCTGGTGCACCTGGCGTGGGCGAACCCCTTTAACACACCACACCTGCGGCTGGTGCACAATGGCCTCGTGGGCACCCTGCAGCAGCCCCACTGGGCTCCCAGGCCACCCTGCCACTCCGCAACCTGGCAGCACTGCTGTGGAAGAGTACAGTTGTGAATATGGCTCCATGAAGTTTTACGCACTGTGTGACTTTGGTGGGGTCTTAAGTTGTGGTCTGACACACACTGTCATTCCCCTGGATTTACTGAAATACCATAGGCAGATGGACTCCCAAAAGTACAATGGCATATTTAATGAATTCTCAGTTACACTTAAAGAGGATGGCGTTCATGGTTTGGCTAAAGGATGGGCTTCAACTTTCACTGGCTACTCTGTGCGGGGCTCTGAAAGCCTGGCTTTTATGAATTATTTAAAGTCTTGTACAGCAACACGCTTAGAGAGGAGAACGCCAATCTCTGGCACACGTCACTATATTTGACTGCCTCTGCCAGTGCTGAATTCTTTGCTGACATTGCCCTGGCTCCTATGAAAGCTGCTAAGGTTCAAATTCAAACCCAACCAGGTTATGCAAACACTTTGAGGGATGCAGCTCTCAAAATGTATAAGAAAGAAGGCCTGGAAGCATTCCACAAGGGGGTCGCTCCTCTCTGGATGAGACAGGTGCCCCCACCATGGTGAAGTTCGCCTACTTTGAATGTACTGTTGGAGCATCGTACAAGTCTGTGGTTCTAGGCCCCGAGGTGAATGCACAGAGGCAGAGCAGCTGGTTGCAACATCGGTGGCAGGTTCCACAGCTGGAGTCCTCTGTGCTCTTCTGTGTGGTTGTTTCCCACCCTGCTGATTCTATGGTATCCATGTTGAATAAAGAGAAAGGGAGCATGCTGCTTAGTCCTCTGGACACTCAGATTTAGAGGTGTGTGGAAGGGACTCTGTGCCCATGTCATCATGATTGGTACCGTGACTGCACTACACTGGTGACTCTGTGAAGGTCTATTGTGAGGCGCCCTCCCACAAGAAATGCACTTACACACCACTCATGCAGAAAAGGGCAGTTTATTCACTCCAGCTGGCCAGCATGCGTCTCCCAAGGTGCAACCAAGGAAGAGCAGCATCGGGCTTTGGTCTTGTGGGGTTTTTAAAGGCAAAACTACATCCCATTGGCACACGGGTTTGTCCAGGTGCACAAAGCAAGCTAGGGAGCTAGGTCACAGAGGCCGAGAATGAGCCGTTCGAGCAATTGAGCATGCAAGTTTTCATTGTGTGTGGTTCCTGTTCCCATGTAATAATTCACTGTGTATGGCTCCGGTTTCTATGCAATTGTTTTTTGGTTCTAAGAAAAGGTCAACGATTTCTCATGCAGAAGAAATCTGCAGGTCAGACAGGGGGCAAAATGGAATTACTTAGGTTAAGCAAGCCATTGTACAGAAGCAGATAGTGTACGTTATGAGGGGGTAGGGAGCTCTATTTCGGGTCCACTTCAGGCTCCCTCACCCTCTTCCAACTGAGACGGCAGAGTCTCTAAAGAAGAGTCTCGGGTTAACTCAGAAGACAGAGCAAAGCAAATGTGGACTGAATCCGCTTGTTGATCAGTGCTGAAGAAAGTACAAAAGGAACTTTCTCTCTCTCTCTCTCTATATATATATATATATTTTTTTAAAGATGACTGGTAAGGGGATCTTAACTCCTGACTTGGTGTTGTCAGCACCACGCTCTCCCAAGTGAGCTAACCGGCCATCCCTATATAGGGATCCGAACCCATGGCCTTGGTGTTATCAGCACCACACTCTCCCAAGTGAGCCACGGGCCAGCCTTGGAACTTTCTATATTTGACAGTGTAGGAAGTTGCCTGTTCCTGATATAATTACTGCAGTACTCTTGCTTAAGGCAAGAGTTTCAAACTTAATGTTTAAATAAATGCAACTGCTGATGAAAAAAAAAATAGAGAATAGAAAAACAGAGAAAATCAATGAAACCAAAAGTTCGTTCTTTGAAAGATCCACAAAACAAACAAACATTTAGCTGGATGAACTAAAGGAAAAAGAGAGAAGACTCAAATTACTAAACTCAGAAATGAAAATGGGGACATTACTCCTGACTCTACAGGAATAAAAAGGATTATAAGAGTACTATGAACAATTCTCTGCCAAGAAATTATACAACCTAGCCGAAATGGACAAATCCTTAGAAACACAAACCTGCCAAGGCTGAATCATGAAGAAACAGGAAATCTGAATACATCTGCAACTAGTAATGAGATTGAATCAGTAATAAAAAAGATAGAGAGGATAACAAGTGTTGGCAAGGATGCGAGGAAATTGGAAGCTTGTGCACTGTTGGTGGGAACGTAAAATGGTACAGCCATGGCGGAAAACAGTACAGCAGTTCTCCAAAAAATTAAAAACAGTCTGCTTGTTCCTTATCCCACTACCCAAAACCCAGAACACCCACAGTTGATAACCACAATAAAACCTAATGGTCAACCCCATAATCATGTGCATGTTTTCTGTAAACCAGCCAATCCACAATCCCTGCAGGAGAGCTTAAGAGATAACACCATGGACCCTAATAAAGGCACAGTCCCGCAGCTCCCATGCTCGCTCTCTCTCTCTGTCTCTCTCTCTCTCTCCCTCTCTCACGCCCCATCTGCTGGTTGAACTCTCTGCAGTCTCCTCATGGGCACCCTTCTTCTCTCATGGGTCTGTAAGTAAAAAAATGCTTCTGTGACTTCATGTGTTGTGTCGTGCCACCTCCTCTATGTCTCACCTGACCGATTGCACCTGAACCTAACTACTCCCCTGGTCAGGGCTCTCCTAGAGAATGGTTGTCTATCTTGGTAGGGATAAAATAGACACGGGTCAGACAAGAGCCACAAAGGCGTCTGCCCATATAAACAAGTTTTCCATGAGAGGGACATCTGGTCATGGGTCAGACACTTAGGCATTAGGCCATCGGACAGAATAAAATAGTATCCCATGAATGTCACACTGTAAACATTCATCACCACCTCCCCTGAGAAGCCCATCAGGGCAGGGCTAGAATTTATAGCCACTTTTCTGAGAGAGGCCTCGAGAGCCAGTTAGAGGAAAATTACACCACCATTGAGTGGTACAGTTAAAAATGGTTAAGATGGTAAATTTTTTCATTTATTTTTTGGTGGCTGGATGGTTCAGGGATATGCACCTGTGAACTTGGTATCACAAGGCTGTGTTCTAACCAACTGAGCTAACCAGCCAGCCCTAAGACGGTAAATTTTGTTATGTGTATTTTAACACAATAAAAAATTTTGGGGGGGGGGGAACACAGAAGGGAGAGAAGAGGATGGTTGTTGGGATTGGGCAATGAGTTTTTATTTTAATTCTACCCAATACATTTTTTGTGAGGTGCATATATTACATTTTCAATGCAAAAGAACTAGGTAGCATAAAAAGTATAGCTTCTTATTATAATAGGAAAATATTCAAATAGAAGCTGGTTATTTTAGATTAAAATACCTCTCAGATTTAAAAATATATATGTATTTAAAATATTCACAACAAGTATGGTATAGTTGGAGGAGGATTGTGGCAGATTGTATTTTCTTTTTTCTTTTTTTTTTTCTGTGAATTCATTTATTTTTTATTTATTTATTTTTTAAATTTTATTTTGTCGATATACAATGTGGTTGATTATTGTGGCCCATTACCGAAACCTCCCTCCCTCCTTCCTCTCCCCTCTCCCACCCAACAATGTCCTTTCTGTATGTTGTCATGTCAACTTCAAGGAATTGTAGTTGTTATGTCTTCTTCTCCCCCCCCCCAGTTTTTTTTTTCTTTTGTGTGTGTGTGAATTTATTTATTTATTTTTTAAATTTTATTTTCATCCTAACTGGGGTGAGATGGTATCTCAGTGTAGTTTTGATTTGCATTTCCATCCTAACTGGGGTGAGATGGTATCTCAGTGTAGTTTTGATTTGCATTTCCATCCTAACTGGGGTGAGATGGTATCTCAGTGTAGTTTTGATTTGCATTTCCATCCTAACTGGGGTGAGATGGTATCTCAGTGTAGTTTTGATTTGCATTTCCATCCTAACTGGGGTGAGATGGTATCTCAGTGTAGTTTTGATTTGCATTTCCATCCTAACTGGGGTGAGATGGTATCTCAGTGTAGTTTTGATTTGCATTTCCATCCTAACTGGGGTGAGATGGTATCTCAGTGTAGTTTTGATTTGCATTTCCATCCTAACTGGGGTGAGATGGTATCTCAGTGTAGTTTTGATTTGCATTTCCATCCTAACTGGGGTGAGATGGTATCTCAGTGTAGTTTTGATTTGCATTTCCATCCTAACTGGGGTGAGATGGTATCTCAGTGTAGTTTTGATTTGCATTTCCATCCTAACTGGGGTGAGATGGTATCTCAGTGTAGTTTTGATTTGCATTTCTTTCTTTTGCTGTGCAGAAGCTCTTTAGTTTGATATAATCCCATTTGTTTATTTTTCCTTTGGTTGCCCGTGGCAGATTGTATTTTCTAAAGATGGTCATAACATGTTCATCTTATAATGTGACTTTGACACTTGTCCCATTGAAAAGTGGACAGCCATGTTCTCTCCCCTTGAATCTATGTGGCCTGTGATTACAATGGAAATAACATCATCTGACTTCCAAGGTTAGGTCTTAAAGGGTAATACAGCTTCCACCCAGTTCTTTTTGGAATACTCATTCTTGCACTCCAGCCACCATGTTGTGAGGAAGCCTAAGTAAATACATGGGGAAGCCACATGCAAGTGTACCAGTAGGTGTAGCAGCTGACAGCTCCAGCCTGGGCTACAGTCAATGGCCAGCACCAATGACCAGGCTTGTAAATGTATAACCATTCAAATGATTCCAGTCCCCAACCAATAAATCACCCCTCCCTGCCCTAGTCTTTGGCTCTTTCCAGCTGAGGTCCCAGACATCTTGCAGAAGAGGCAAGAGGTCCCCTCTGTGTCCTTTTCAAGTTCTTAGCCCACAGAATCTGTGCAAATAATAAAGTGGTTGTTGTTTTATACCACTAGGTAGATTGCTTCATTTTGCAAAAATAATGGATATAGGAGAATATGGAGTTTAAGTGTTCTAAGATCCATGCATTATCTTGTACCTAAGTAAAAATATCAGATAATATCATGTTGTAATCTCTAGGGTAATGATTAAACAATAGTGAAAGAGTACACAACATCCAAGCTAATGAAAAAGGGGGAAGGGATAATAAAAAGTATTCAATCTATTAAAAAGGCAAGAATGGAGAAAAGCATGAATACAGAGTAGGAGAGAAAAATATAAAGCACTTAGTTATATGATAGACTTAAAACTGAGTATATTTGTGGTTACATTAAGCATAAAAGGACTAACTGCTTTAATTAAAAGGCAAAGACTAGGGCCAGCCCGTGGCTCACTTGGGAGAGTGTGGTGCTGATAACACCAAGGCCATGGTTTCAGATCCTATATAGGGATGGCCACTTAGCTCACTGGGTGAGCGTGGTGCTGATGACACCAAGCCAAGGGTTAAGATCCCCTTACTGGTCATCTTTTAGAAAAAAAATTTTTTAAAAATAAATAAATAAATAAAAGGCAAAGACTGTCATACTGGAAAAAAACAAAACCTAGCTGTATGCTATCTACAATAGAATATCTAAAACATAGAAATATAGAAAGATTAAAAGTAAAATGATGAAATGGCATAGTTACCTTGAAAATGTTAAGTAAAAGAAAGCTGTTATAACTATAATATCAGTCCCAGTAGATATCAATGCACAAAGCATTACCAGAAACAAAGGTAGGCATTTCATGATGATTACTGCGTCAATTCAACAAGAAGATATAAGGCAAATTTAAAGTTTGCATTTACCTAATAACACAGCCTGAAAACATGTAAAGGCAAACAAGGAGAAATAAACAAATGCAGAATCATAGTGGGAAATTTTTTTTTTTTTGTCTTTTTCGTGACCAGTAAGGGGATTGCAACCTTTGGTGTGGTGTCGCTCACACCGTGCTCAGCCAGTGAGCGCACCGGCCATTCCTATATAGGATCCGAACCTGTGGTGGGAGCGTCGCTGTGCTCCCAGTGCTGCACTCTCCCGAGTGCGCCACGGGCTTGGCCCCATAGTGGGAAATTTAACATACCTCTCTCAGTAGCTGATAGAATAGTTAGATTAAAAAATAAAAAAGATATAGAGTATTTGAACAATATGATTAGAAAATTTAACTTAATGGTTACACATAGAACACTGATTGCAGAAAACAGCCTTTTCAGGTGAGCATGGACTATTTTTAAAAACTGACCATGTTCTAGTCATAAAGCAACTCTTAATTTCAAAGGATTGAATTACACAGAGTATATTCTCTGACCACAACTCAAGTTTGCTAAAAAATCAATGACAAAATGTCAGTTAAAATATATTTGGAAGTTAAGAAATGTACTTCTAAATAACCCATGGATTAAAAAAGTAATCACAAGAAAATTAGAAAATATTTTGAAATTAATTATAACGTAAAATCTACAGATCAAAACTTGTGGGCGATAACTACAGCAATGTTTAGTGTAATATGTATGGCTTTTGGGCCGGCCCGGTGGCGCACTGGATAGTGCACCGCTTGGGAAGCGCAGCAGCGCTCCCGCCCGAGGGTTCGGATCCCACATGCGGACCGGTTCCCGCTCGCTGGCTGAGCGAGGCGCGGGAGCAACACTGAGGGTTGTGATCCCGTTGCCGGTCCCCGGTCCAGTCCGGGGGCAACACTGAGGGTTGCGATCCGTTGCCGGACACGGAAAAAGACAAAAAAAAAAAAAAAAAAAAAAAAAAAAAGGGC
>NW_007727413.1:104708-114662 GCF_000696425.1 Galeopterus variegatus
AAAAAAAAAAAAAAAAAAAAAAAAAAAAAAAAAAAAAGTATGGCTTTTACTGCAATATTAAAAAAGAAGAAAGGCTAAAAATCAATGAGATAAGCATCTATCTCTAGAAGTTGGGGGAAAAACAGCAAATTAAACCCAAGGAAGGAAAAGTAAAGAAACAACACAGATAAAAGGAAAAATGAGTGAAACAGGAAAATGAACATAAAATAAACATCACTACAGATCCTACAGACAGAAAATAAGTAAATATTATTTATGCTAATAAATTTGAAAATTTAGATAAAATTGACAATTTTCTTTTTTTTAAAACATATCTTCCCGTATAAATACAGGAGGAGAGGGAAAATCTGAATAGTCTTGTAAGTATTAAATAAAATCTGTAATTAAAAAGCTTTCCACAGGGCCGGCCCGTGACTCACTCGGGAGAGTGTGGTGCTGATAACACCAAGGCCATGGGTTCGGATCCCATATAGGGATGGCCGGTTGGCTCACTGGGTGAGCGTGGTGCTGACAACACCAAGTCAAGGGTTAAGATCTCCTTACTGGTCATCTTTAAAAAAAAAAATAATAAAAAAATAAAAATAAAAATAAAAATAAAAAGCTTTCCACAAAAGAAACTTCTTGATCAGATTATTTTGTGAGTAAGTTTCACCAAGTATTTATGGAACAATAACCCTAATCTTGCATAAACTCTTCCAGAAAAGAGAAAAAGGGAATATTTTCCAACTTGTTTTATGAGGTGATCATAACCTTGATTCCAAAACCTGATGAGAAAATTGCAAGAAAGGAAAACTGTAGGTCAATCCCACTCACAAACGTAGATAGAAAAATCCTAAACACCATTTCAGCAACCTGAAGTCAGTAACAATAGAAAAAATAATATATCACAAATAAGTTGGGTTTGTTCCAAGAATACTGGCTTGGTTAACATTCTAAAATCCATGTATTTTATCACATTAACTGAATAAAGAATAAAAACCATACCATCATCTCAAGACATATAGAAAAAATGTTTGATGAAATTCGGTACCTGTTTAGGAGTAAAAAGTCTTAGTAGACTCGGCGTGAAAGGGGATTTCTTTCGTTCAGTAAAGCATATCTACAAAAAAACCTACAATGAACATCATAATTAATGGTGAAATGTTGAAAGCTTTCCTGTAGAGACTGGGAGCATGACAAGGGCTCCCACTATGACACTTTTATTCAGCATTCATCTGGAGGTCACAGCCAGTGCAGTAAGGAAAGAAAAATAAACAAACAATATAAGGATTAGAAAGGAAGAGATAAAACTGCCACTATTCACAGTTGATAGGTTACGTGGTAAATCCATAAGAATCTATAGATAGATGGAGAATTAGTCGTTAATGAATGCAAGGCCAAAATATAAAAATATTGTGCCAACCACAAGCAGAAAATGACATTTAAAAACAGATACTGGATTAGTTATGATGGTTGCATTAAAAACCACCTGAAAAACTCAGGAGCTTAAAGAAAAGCACCTGTTTCTTCTCACTCATGATCCTGTGGGTTGGCTGGTGGTTCTTCTGCAGGCCTCATGTGGCTCGCTCATGTGGCTTCCGGCAGCTGACCGCTCGGCTGGAGCTGGGTGGTCTAGGAGGGCCTCATGCCTGTGTCCAGGGTCTCCATAGGAGGGGCCTGTCGTCTTTCAGCCCAGGCTTCTTCACACTGTGGCAATTTCAGCACAGCGTTCCAAGAGGGCAAGACCAGAAGCTTCACGACCTCTTGAGACCCAAGCTCAGGAGTCACATCATGGTCACTTCAGCTCTGTTCCACTGATCAAACCAAGTCACAAGGCCAGCCAGGGAAGGGGTGGGTAATAGACTCCCATTTGGATGGGAGCAGATGCAAAGAATCTGCAGCCATGTTTAATCCCACAGAGATGCCACTTGCAAAATGTCATTTACCTAGTGGCAAATCTAAGAAAAGATGTGTAAGACCTCTGCACACAAAGCTCTAAAAAATATAAAAATTAAATCTGCGGGCTGGCCAGTTAGCTCAGTCGGGTAGAGCGGGGTGTTATAACACCAAGGTCAGGGGTTCAGACCTGTGTACTGTCCAGCTGCCAAAAAAAAAAAGAATAAATCTATGGATGGTTTGTTGGTTCTTGCTCTCTAAGAAGCAGATGTCAGGACAGGATTGGACGTACATGGGATTTACTGGGGGAGACACCTGTGAAGGACAAAGGAGAGAAAGCTGGAGCAAGCAGGGGGAGCCTCTTGGGAAAGACAGGGGAAGAAAAGAGGATCAGGTTGGAAGAATCTCAGACTGCAGCACAACTTCCAGAAAGGTCCAGCCAGGCTGATGGGGAGTCCTCAAGCTAAAGTCATCCTTCAGGGCCGGCCCAGTGGCGCACTGGATAGTGCGCCGCTTGGGAAGCGCGGCAGCGCTCCCGCCCGAGGGTTCGGATCCCACATGCAGACCGGTTCCCACTCGCTGGCTGAGCGAGGCGCGGGAGCAGCGCTGAGGGTTGCGATCCCGTTGCCGGTCCCTGGTCCGGTACGGGGGCAGCACTGAGGGTTGCGATCCGTTGCCGGACACGGAAAAAGACAAAAGACAAAAAATAAAAAAATAAATAAATAAAAAATAAAGTCATCCTTCATAATATCCCCATGCTCAGCTGTGGGCTGGGGCAGCCTGTGGGAGCATGGTCTCAGTTCTGCTTCCTGGTACGCCCCAAAAGGCAGCAGCCGGGACCTTCAGTCAACTGTCCGCCCAGCAGCAGGAGATCTTAGTGCATTCTCATAGCTAACAGAGAAGAATATACAATACTCATGGACCGTAAAACCCAATTGTGTAAAAATGTTAGTGTGAGGAAAACCGAGTCGGTATAGTCAGGCCCTCTGGCCTCATATCCGGCTGGGTGTGACTCAGCACACCTGCTGTCAACAAGTTCTATAAGAGTGCTGTGACTGCGCATGTGTGCCCGTACACTCCTTGGGTCATTGCCATTGTTGTGTACTTTCATATAAGAGACAGTGGCTCTGAACTGCTGGTGGGCAGAGCTCTTGTCAGAATAAAGCATGTCTATCCTGTTATTGGCCACCAGAATCTTTTTCCACTACCTGACTCATGACCTGCACAGGATGGGACAGAGGGGGTCTGTGATCCAGCCTGACAGTCAGTTTTTCCCAACTTGAAATGTCAATGACATTGCAAACAAAATTCCAATAGAATTCCAATGGAAATCGACAGTCTGATTCTTTTTTTTCCTTTTTGTCTTTTTTTTTTTCATGACCGGCAACGGGATCGCAACCCTCGGTGTCGTGCCTGCACTGCGCTCAACCAGTGAGCGGACCAGTCTCTATATGGGATCCAAACCCTCGACGGGAGCGCCGCCGTGCTCCCAAGTGCCACACTCTATTGAGTGCGCCACCGAGCCGGCCCACGACAGTCTGATTCTAAAAGTTATATGGAAATGGGAAGGGCTAAGAACAGCCCTGTTAATCTTGGAGAAGATCAAGGTGGGGGGGCTTGCTCTGCTAAATGTCAAGATTTATTTTAGGGTCGGCCCGTGGCTCACTTGGGAGAGCGTGGTGCTGACAACACCGAGTCAAGTGTTACGATCCCCTTACTGGTCATCTTAAAAATAAATAAATAAATAAAATAAATAAATAAACAAATAAATAAATATCAAGATTTATTTTAAAGCTATAACATTAAAACTGTGGGATTTGCCCAAAGATAAACAAATGGACAAATGGAATAGAATAAAGAGCTTGAAACAGACTCGGGCATGTATGAATGCCAGATCTTCCATAAGGAAGCACTGTAGAGCCATGAACCAGCCTTTCCACATGATAAAAAGTAAAATAACATGTGAGCCCCTCCCTTACACATAAACAGAAATAATTCCAGGTGAGCTGTAGATTTGAATGTCAAGGGCAAAACAGTAAAGCTTTAGAAAATAATAGAGGATGGAGTATTCCATGTATTCATGACTTTGGGGTAGGAAACATATTTAGAAAAAGACACAAAAGTATGAATTGTAACAGAAGAGGCTGATGTATTCTACTAGAGTAAAATGAAGGACTTCTTGATGGGTTAAGGAGCAACTAAAAGAAATTACGAAGTGTTTAGAATTTAAAGTGCTACAATCAAAACCTGTGGGATAACAACCAAAGTAATTCTCAGAGGGAAATGTATCCTCGCAAGTGCATTCATCTGAAAACAAGAAAGATTTAAAAATAGTAAACCAAACTTTCCATTTTTGAAACCAGAAAAAAGAACAACAAAATAAATCCAAAGAAAATAGCAGGAAAGAAAATAAAAGCAGAAATTAGTGAAACATAAAACAAACAAAAAATCGAGCAAAACAAAGAGCTTGTTTTTTGAAAGATTAGTAGCATAGACACTCCTTCAGCAAAAAGCATCACGAACAAAAGAAAGACACACAAAAAAAATCAGAATCAAAGAGAGGGCATAATCAAGAGATTAAAAAATATGGTCAGGAACAACTTAACAAACCAAATTTGAAAACCTTGGTGAAATGAATACTTTTCTAGCAAAACATTCATTAGCAAAATTGGCCCAGAAAGAAAGAGAAAAATATGAATAGGTCAACAACCAAAAAGGAAAACCAAATATTAAAGACCTACCTCCCAAAAGGCATCTAAATTCGTATATGCGAAAAAACAAAATAAAGACAGCTAAGATTGACAATTATTAGCTAAAAACGCAGGAAAATATCTTCATGACCTTGAAGTATGAAAGCTCTGCCGAACAGGAGAAAACAGCAAAGTCATAAAGGGCAATATTAATAAACTTGACCATATTGAAATATAAAACACCTATACTATAAGACACCTTGAAAAAGTTAAAAGTCAAGCAGGACACATATTTGCTTCATTTATATGTATATAAGAGGCAAAATATCAGTATCCAGAACAGATAACAGACTCTCACGCACCAGTAAGCAAAGATAACACAGTAGAAATGAGTAAAGTGCTTAGTGGGGTTGTCATAAAAGGAATAACACATGGCCAAAGGGCTGATCAATATTAAAAGCTATGCAACTTGTACTTAAAACAAGAGTGAACCCAATGTCCACCCATCGGGTGAGCAAAACATCTTAAAGTTTGATAATATCAATGTTTGGGTAGTTTTGAGGTAACTCATACTTTTTCGTGCTGGGGAGAATGTCAGTGGTAGAGACACTGTCGATGACAATTTTGTGGTGGCTGTTAAAGCTGAAAATGTGAATATTCTACTATTAGCAACTCTACTCCTATGTTTTTACCTTAAAAAAAAATTTTTTTTTTGTGCTCTAAGGAAGGATTATACAACGAGGTTCATTTTAACATTTTAAAAATAATTGCAAACAAATGTTTGTTACGTTTGCTATTTAAGTGTCCCCCGATAGGTGGACGGGTAGGTAGATCATGATGTGTTAAAATGATAACATATTAAGTAGGAGTTGAAAGGAACAAAATAAAGTTATATATTGGGCCGAGCCCGTGGCGCACTCGGGAGGGTGCAGTGCTGGGAGCGCAGCAGCGCTCCTGCCGCGGGTTCGGATCCTATATAGGGATGACTGGTGTGCTCACAGTGCTCACTGGCTGAGCGCGGTGCAGCCGGTCTCAAAAGGACAAAAAAAAAAAAAAAAGTTATATAAATCAATATGACTCAATTTCAAAAACATTGCTGGGTGAAAAAAGCAAGATGCAGAGTAATTAGTATGATATGATACGATTTGCATAAAACAGGAACAATATGATATGGTTCCATGCACACACATGCATGTTTTAAACATGTATAAAATGTATGGAAAAGTATTTTAAAACATCTAGAAGGATACAGGCCAAACTGATAACAGTGGTGGAATATTGAGGGGTCTCTGGAAGAGAAGAGGAAGTAAGAAACCAAGAGGGTGGTGGATGAATGGAAACATTAATTTTATCTGCAATGCTTTAAATTTTGCAAAGGAGAAAATGAATGTAATGTGTCAAAAAGTGAAATTACAACAAATTTAGTTCTAGATCTCATTGGTATTTATTTGCAATTCAAGAGTCAGGGCAGCCTCCATGCTTCAAAAAGGAAGGAAGGGGTGTTCCCCTGGGGCAATGGCAGAACAGTGAGACACGTGAGCTGGGGACTTCCGGTCAAGATGGCAGAATAGACGGTACCCAGTGTCACTCTCTCCCACAAATCAACTAATTTACAACTGTAAAAAAGCAACAACAGCCAAGCTGGGGCTGCTAGATCTCAGGGGAAGAGGAGGAGAGACCTACAGAATGCATGAAGGTGGGAGAAGCCACGATGAGAGAAAGAAAAAAACCTTTCTGACCATTTCGAGCCCCGGCCACATCCAGGTTGGAGCTGCTGAGCGCATGGAGCAGGAGCCGGCAAAAGCCACAGTTGTGCCTCCAGATGAAGTTGCTTGGAGGCAGCAGGGGAGAAGAGGGTCTTGGTGGCCCCCAGGCCAGCAAGACCACTAATAGGGTTCCCGTGGACCCACATAGGAGCAAGGAGCCACAACAACTGAAAAAAAGGAGCCACTCAGAGGCCGGTGAGTAATGGCAAGGGACCTGTGCAAGGCCCACCCCAGGGGAAGTGTTTGGAGCAAGGACAGCTGATCTGCACCCCAGTCAGTGAGGGACCACTCAGAGGAGACTGGTCAGGAATATAGAATTTTCACAGGGTGCAGTTTGACAAAAAGACTCAGGCCCAGACCAGAGTTTCAGATCTCTCAAGAGCCAAAAGTACCTATAAAGTCAACCATTAAAACCTGAACTGCACAAAAGCCTTCCCCAGGGAGTCAGCAGCAAAGCAGCAATTTAGCTCAACCACACAGCTCAAGTACTGGTCCCCATAGGAAGTTCCCCATTTTAGAAGTAAGCAAAGGACAACAAATTAGTTCCAGCACAGAGTTTAAGTGGTGGGAACAGCAAATAATCCAACACGGAACTGAAAGAAAAAACAAAGTACCCACAACCAGAGACAAAGTTTCATGTTAACTAGTAAAGGTCTCTTTTCACCAAAGAACACCTATAACACATAGAAGGACCGGAAGCCCCCTGGGCTACCAAGCCAGAAAGAGGGGAGGGCCAGGGGCCTCAGAAATGTCCTCCAACACCTACAACTAACCTGAGGGTGGGGGCCTCAGGCCTCAGCCACATCCCCTCAATGCAACCAGCCCAGTGACAACCACCAAGCTGCAGCAAAAAGGGCCCCGGGTTCCCGAGCTGGGACAGTGGGGGGTGAGGGCTTTTCCACAGCCCCTTGACATCTGTACCCAGCCCAGCAATGACCAAGCCACTGCTAGAAGCCCCCCAGTCTCCCCTATGGGAATCAGGGGGGTGCCACAGGCCTCAATCCAGCCCCTCCTCCCACCTTCTTCCATCCTATTTCCTTCCCCTTTCCCCTCTCCCCTCCCTCCCAACTGCTCTGCAACAACATTCTAGAATGTAAAAAATAATATTAATACAATTTCATTTTCTCTAAAAAAAAAAAAAAAAGAAAAAGAAAAAGCTGACTGGTTAGCATCAGGTTATTTCAGCTTACTTTTCTTGTAATGTTTAAAGCAGACCCCTCTACTCAGGTAGACTGGAATCGCCTGTTTTCAGGAAAAACTGGTCTGTTTTGAGATCTATCTGCTTCCTTCAGTTTGCATGGCATTTAGCATGAGTGACTCCATATTGGTTTGGTCTGGTCGGCTGGGGCCTAGTGCAGGAGCTCAGTCCAAAACACCAGGCTTCCACAGTTTACGTTTAACAAATGTTTGTGCAGTTACAGTAATAACACAAGGGGAAGTGGCCAGGGCATGTGCTCACCTGGTTCTCTTTTCTGGCTCCTCAGCGATTGCCGGAGGCTGCAAGGGAGAGGGCAAAGGAGGGGAAGCACACAGGTGTAAGCCCAGTTCTCCCACTTGGCTAGGCTGAGTGTCGGTACAGTACACAATGGACATAACCCAAGGCCACCTGCGACATGAAGCTGGTGGCACAGTATGGTCAGGTGCAGGAGGTCCCCAGGCTCAGCTGTTCTGAACCAACCTGGCTTCCTGTACTGGTGTAGGCAGAACCCAGGACAGCCGAGAGCCTTCCAGGAGGTGTAGGGAGCCGCCACAGCAGGGCAAGGTGGGTCTGTCACAAGGCTGTAGTGTGGATTTACAGGGAGGACTACCAGATTTAGCAGGCAGGATTTTTAAAGGCGCCTAGTTTAATGTGAACTTTAAAAAAACAAGGAATAATTTTTTAGTATAAGCATGTCCGATGCCCCATTCATCATTTATCTGGAATTCAAATTCAACAGGGTGTTCTGTATTTTATATGGAAACCCTACAAGATTAGGATTTTAGGGGGGCCCAGCCACACCTCTGAGGGGGCTGGAGCCCCAGCAGGAACCAATATCATTCTTGGGACAGACGTGGTCACTCCAGACTTGGTCTGACCCCCAGAGACCAGGAGCCACAGGGATGAACGCAGAGGCCATAAGATTTGACTCTGTTGCAAGAGGTGTGCAGAATGACCTTCACCTTCCTGCCCCCGCTAGACCAGACTCTAACTCTTTAGAAAGGAGCAGATGAGAAGGAAGGACTGGGCGTATTTTTTTCCCAGAGACTGAGCATTACGAGGGCTGTTGAAAGTATCCCTTTGAACTGTGTCTTAACTTGTGTAGGATAAAAAGTTCATTTATTTACTGTACTGCTAAGCTATAGGTGAGGGCTTGGGAACACCTGATTAGATGCAGACCAACTCAAGATTCCATTCCTGTGCTCACCTGAGCACAGTGGGAGTGAGCTTGGTGACCCTCTCCTGTTTCTCACGGCAAACTTCCCAGGGCTGAAGCCCCACAGAGAGCCCCAGAGATGAAGGCTCCGCCAGCCCTCTGCTTCCTGCGGATTACAGTCTCCTGCTTCTGAGTGATGCGCCCTCCCTGCCTGACCGGCTGGCCTGCAACGCGACCAGGCCCATATTCAATAACTTTAGTCATATTCCCCACCCTCAGCGTTTATGGAAGCTTGGGGCCTCATAAAGTTGAAAGTCTGTGACAATAATAAACAGGCCCCGTCAACTTGGCGTGGGGCAGCAGCCACAGCACAGAAGCAGAAGCTCCCAGCTGTAGAAGGGGCAGTTGTAGTTACTGCAGAGCACAGGCTTGAGGGTGTAAAATAAAAAAAAAAAAAAATCTGTGTTTCCTGGGAAAACTGCATTCTCTACATACTGTACACCCTGCAGGTTATCTTCTAATTCCGGCCTTTCTGTTTTTTTTTTTTTTTTAGCAGCTCTTTGTAAGGAACTGAGAGCCCTGCAAGATTGTCTTGTCCAGTAGAGGCTGCATGATCTCCCCCCAGCCCCACCCTGCGGAAGGACTAGTTCTGCCTCCACTTACAAACTCACTTCCATATTTCTCATCTACAAATGGGTAGAGTCCCTTCTGAACCGGTTATGACATCTGTCTGGTCCCTTTGTTGATTACGAGTGGAATAACATCTTTAACACTTGTCGATATTTATATCTGAATGAGAATCAAAATTTTACCTTTTCTCTGAAAATTATCTTTTATTAGGGTTTAGCTGGACGGAGTTAGAATCTCATTTCTACCATTTACTGACTTTGAGACCATCAGGAGATTGCTAATCTCTCCGAGATGAACCTCAACGTGCAGGATAGAGCAAGAGCACGCAGACGGCAGCCTCCTGGAACCCTGGGCTCAGAACTGCCATAGGCCCCGCCCCGGCCCCGCCCCTTCAAGGCCCCGCCTCATCTAGGCCCCGCCCCCGGCCCGTCTCCGGCTACAAAGCCCCGGCCGCAGAGCCACGAACCCAGAGCGCCCGGCGTCCAACGCGAGCCTTCTCCAGGCCCAGCGCACTCCCCATTGGCTGAGGGCGGCGGCGGGGGCGGGCGCGGCCTGTGATTGGCCTTCGGGCCTGTGACGCGACGGGCGTGCAGAGGCGGGTGCGCGGGTGTCATGGAGGCGGCGGCGACCCGGGCGGCC